>NC_092126.1:104893236-105196266 GCF_043159975.1 Macaca nemestrina
TAGGCATAAAAAAATTAGTGGTTCCCAGGAAGTGGGAGGGGGTAAGGGAATTCACTTCAAGGGACACAAGGAAACTGAGATGATAAAAATGTTTCACATCTTGATGATGGTGGTGGCTTCACAAGTATATACTCAGCAAATTAGTGCATTTTATTGTTTAAATTATCTCAACAGACCTGGTTAAACATACAACTATCCATTAATTGATGTTGAAAAAAGATGCAATAGCCTTTGACACAGCAATACAACTATTGATAAACTAGTCTAAGGGGGAAAAATGCACTTTAGACTGGATTATCAATAATTACAGAAATTCAAAAAGGTACTGGAATGGTAACCAATCCACTGGTTGACAAGGAGGTCAGAGAACATATAGCCCCACACAAATGCAAAAAAGAATGCTCCATATCTAAAGGACTAAGTTAGAATTATGAGTAGATGTCAATTAACTTGAACCTCAGTCTTCTAGAAGAAAGTAAGGCTTTTCTCGGCAAACCAACATTTAATTTCAAAACTCTCACAAGAAACCTAGTTACTGCACCAAAACTATCTCAGCAAGCTGGACATCACTTAAGGGCTAACTGGTGACCAGAAGGGCTGTCAGTGGGAGTGTCATGGCTACAAAGAGTGCAAAGACAAACAACAAACTCAACAAGAGACCAAGACTTAGTTGTTGACAAACTCAGGATGTGTAAAACACTTCATGTATTATTTATACAAATAAGCATGACCCCAGTTTTTCCTTTATGCTATGGGCACACTACGACCTAAAGTTGACCTAGGAAACAGAAGAAGACAGAGATTTCAGTCTGCAGATGCCAGCTGTGAGCTCTAGCTCTGCAGGGTACCCTACCTTCTTCCAGAACTCCTCACTAACATGGAGAAATCAGATTAAAAGAGTCTAAAGGTCCTGTACACTCTAAATTTCTCTGAGGAAAATTCCTGCTAATGTCAAAGGATATCTAAATTTTTTAGAAATCACTTACGTAGATCAGAATATTGAAAAATATTAAAAACACTGTTCTGAACTGGCTGAAAAACTAAATAATGATGTCCTTTTATATCTTTTCAGATTATACTTAACTTAAAAGTAGAACACATACGTAATAAGCATTTAGTATGTTTTGTCTTTTAAAAAAAGAAGAAATCTGATGATTAACACCTGAAATTTCAATGTCCTAAAATGATATAAAACAATACTCTCTCTTTCTGAAAAAATCTGGATCTTACTCATGTATGTAAATATATTTTAATAGTAAGCAGTTACCTTGAAAAGAGCTAGAACTAGAAATGTTTAACTCTAGAACTTCAACATTTGGAACCAGTCATTTCAATCAATGCTTTGATTTTAGAAATAGAAAAGGCCATCTTGGTTGAATCAAAATACACAAAAACAAAGCAAACAAAACAAAAACAACAAAATCTCCCCATAGAAAGAGAGAAATATTAGAAATTTTTCTTTTGGGTCATTTGATTTCGAATTAAGACTCAAGTATTGAGTTGGTCAGGTAGAGAACGCTTGTCCCTACACATTGGCATGACTCTCCCTCCCTTCCTTCACTTCTCTGCTCAGATATCATCATAAAAAGAGAGGACTTCCCCAATTACCTTGCCTACAACAACCCTCACCTCCCATGTCCTATCTGTTAACTGTTTGTGTCAACATCTGACATACTTTTACCACACAGGTTATTTGCTGTCTCCCTCTCCCAAAACATAAGATAGAGGCCTTTGTTTGTTTTATACATTATTGTGACCAGACCCTAGAATAACAGCTGGAATTAGTTCTCAACAAATATTTAAATAAATGAATATGTGAATGACTAAGGAAATGGAAATAAAAGCCATTTCTGTTATTTTGGACTATAATATGACTTAGGCTTGCAGACTGACATATGCAAATATGGAAGTGTAGAGCATAATTTTGAATTTCATTTTCCATCAATGTCTGTTTACCTACTGATTATACATGACAAGCTACAAAGGGAGAAAAATCATTATTAGATCCCAACCTATCATCTATAACAACCTAAATGCAACTAATCATATGTTTAATTTTATATAATAGCTTTCAGACAGGAAAAAAATCTATAGGCACAATGTCATAAAAAATCTCCACTGAATTTTGTACTATACCTAAACATATCCACATCAATATATAGTTACACTTAGATCTATAAACTGTAAACATACATTTAGAAATAACATTTCATTTACAGGTAGATCATTTTCAATCTAATGAAGAGTCGTAATTTAAAATTCACTAGAGTTATTGCTTTTTATGCATAAACACACACATTGTCCCCTAAAGGGAAAGAAACAAGCATATTCTCAATGATATCTATACACCAATATTAACTCTCAATGTAGCTAAACGAGCATAATATTATCCCCATTTTAGAGATGAGGAAGTAGTTCAGACATGTGCCTCGGCTGGGTGTGCACGGTCACACTGCTATTATGCAGTAGTGTCAAATAACAATCCAATCTGAATCTAAGGTACACATATACCAATGGTAAGCTACTATCTGCATATATAAACAGACATTTTCAGAAAACTTTTTACTGATGTGTAGTAGATACAGGAAAAGTGTATATAAGTGCGTAACTAGATGAATTTTCACAAACTGGACAGGCCCACATAAACACCCTGTAGCTCAAAAGCAAGAACATTGCCAACACCCAGAATCCTCGTGCTCCTTCCAGACATTATCCCCTTCCCCGAAAATCATTACTGCCCTGACTGCTAACATCAAAGATTAATTTGCTGCCTGGTTTTGTACGATATATAACCAGAAGCAGATATGAGATCCATCCATACTGCATTAACAGTAGTCGTAATTCATTCATTCTATTATAAATACTGTCCTATGAACATCCTAATTTTCAATATGTTTTGTTCGTTAGATTTATTCCTAAGTATTTTTATGAATGCTACTATAAATTAAATCATCTTTAAATTTTTTACTCATTTATAATTGGTAGAAACCAAGTCAATTTTTTTATATCAATTGTATAGCAATTGATTTTTTTATATTGACCTTGTGCTTGGGGACCTAGCTAAACTGCTTATTAATTTTAATAGTTCATTGATTCTTTTTAATTTTCTAGGTTCACAATCATGTCATCTGAAAATAAGGGTAGTTTCATTTCTTTCTTTCTACTTTTAATGCATCTATTTCTTTTTCTTAACTTATTGTCCTGGCTAGGACCTCCAATACAACATTTAATAAAAGTGGTCATGGTGGACATCTTTGTCTTGCTCCCAATTTCAGGGTGAAATTTTCAATCTTCTATTAAATATGATATTTGCTTTAGTTTCTTGGTAATCTTATTTATCAAACTAAGGTAATTCCCTTTTAATCTTAGTAAACCAAAAGTTTTAAATTATAAATATGTGTTTGTCAAATGCATTTTCTGTAGTGTTGTTCTTTTAATTGTGTATATAGCAAGAAAAACTAAACTAGAAATGTCTGTTTCACATAAATAGTACTTATATTAATGTAATCATCTTAAACAGATCACAAAGTACATTAACACTTTTTATTAATCTACATTACAGCTTCTTTATTCTACTCTGCTAGCACTCAGATAAATTAGTATGGATGGATAAAGCCAGATGAGAAAACCCTAAGGCCCCAGTACACAGAGGCATAAACCAAAGAGAAGGTGCACCAGGCTATTGCATCTATCTTTCAATCCATCTTTTGGTCCTGGAGACAGTTATTCAAGTGGTCTAATCAAGCTGAAAGGATGGTTAGACAGATTTTCTAAGTATAGAAATATAGGAATATACACTGGAGGAAGAATAGCAGAAGTTGACAATAATTCATCTAAAATTATTTTCCAAGTTTTGAGCCACACAGTAGAAGCTGTGTAGAAATCCTGGATTGTAGTCATTTTCTTTTTTTTTTTTTTTTTTTTTTTTTTTTTTGGGAGACGGAGTCTCGCTCTGTCGCCCAGGCTGGAGTGCAGTGGCCGGATCTCAGCTCACTGCAAGCTCCGCCTCCCGGGTTCATGCCATTCTCTGGCCTCAGCCTCCCGAGTAGCTGGGACTACAGGCGCCCACCACCTCGCCCGGCTAATTTTCTTGCCGTTACTGCTGCTGCTGCTGCTTCACTTCCTTTTTGGAGTCTTCTAAGATTTTTCCTTACTTTTCTACAAATTTAACATCAACTTCTCTGCTTATTTTCCTTCTCTGCTCTACATTCCTGATTTTCAACCATCAGTCCTTCACTAAAGAATCACTTTCTTGTCCTCTACTTCTTAAGCAAGTGTTTTGTTATTTTAGACCACAGTTCTCCAAAGCAATACACTGGAGTGTGAGAAAATATATATATATATGAACATGTTTTATAATTATTTTTACCAAAAAGGTAATAACTGAAATTGGTCTTTTCACTGAACACATGCACCCTCCTGCCTAGCAGAATGCGCACTGGTGGGTATCCAGGAGAAAGAGTAGGGGCGGCATGACTCAGGACAGCCAGAGTGAACATCCCATGAGTTTCTATAAAATTTCAGTATATTGCACATATATATATACACGTACATATGTATATATTTGCCATAAAGCAGTTCATGTACACCTGGTTAAATGGATGTGCCAATTATATTATCTAGTTTCAACTAAATTAACAATAAAAAGGTAGACAAGTACCTTACAGATTCCAGCCCAAAAAAAAAAAAAAATAGAATTATAGATAATGCAAATAACCAGAAGCAAAAAAAAAAAAAGTCGGTGTGATTCTGCTCCCCAGCTTCCTCAGTCACATTATAATGTTAAAAAAAAATGCCAAGTTAAATACATTTGAAAAACCAGCTAAAAATATTGAAATTATGAAAACTACTACTGTTAAATGAATCTTACTATGTATTTTGCTTGATATTTTAGCAAGAAATACTAGGAAGCCATCACAATTAGCAAGAAAATTTAAAACTAAGTACCCACAAGAGAAAATTAAAATTCTTTATTTCATGTGACTCAGTTCAGTACTTCTCAACATTTAAGAAACTAAATGACAAATATTCAGAAGCCCCTGTGAGATTTCATATTTTACAGTAAAAGTCAGAAAACCACAAACCACTGGGGAAAACACTTTTCTCCCCACAGTAAAAACAGCTGAATATATTAAAACCACCACCAAAAAAAAAATGAAATTTTAATTTTATCAACAAAAGTAACACTGTCAATTTTAGACATATTGCAGAAAAGCTGAAGTAGTAAATGTTAGAACAAATACATCGTGGAGATTGAATCCCAGTACAGTTATTTCAAAACTGACTCCACTCATGATCCAGATTCTGTTCCTATGAAGAAATATTCAAAAATAAGGTGGCAGGACCAGCTTGCAGCTCCCGCTAGAACAGACGGAAGAGCGTGTGGAGATACGTCATGAACATTTGCTCCAAGAACTACCAGGAAGGCTGAGAGTATCCAGAGACCCTTTGAAGGAACTGGATTGCCACTGCAGGCTTCCTGAGATGCCAAAAGCACTGTGAGTTGGCTTGCTTTCTCAGCAGGGAGGCTGGTGGTCCAGGGCAAGTTCTCAGCACTGGTCACTGGCTCCTCTACTAGACTCAGTGCTGTTGGGGGAGCACAGTGGGATTGAGACCGGCCTTTAGGACTGCAGGCTGCATGGGAGTAGGGAGAGGCCTATGACTGCCAGCTTTCTCCCACTTCCCTGGTGACCTGTGTGACTCAGCAGATGCAGCCGTAATCCTCTGTAAACAGAACTCCACTGGACTGGGAACCACACCCCCATCCCTCACAGTGGCCACAGCAAGCCCTGCCCAAGGAGAGTCTGAGCTCAGACATGCCTATACCTGCCCCAACCTGGTAGTCTTTCTCTGCCCACCCTGGTTGCTGAAAACAAAGGACATAATCTCTTGAGAGCTCTATGGCCCTGTCCACCACCTGAGAAACCTGAATACTTAACCTGGTGACCCTAAGGCAAATTTGCATCCTCCCTATAGTACCACAGGTAATGCACTTTTGAAAGTGCCACCTCCTGGCTGGAGGTCAACCAACACAAAACCAGTACACTAAACAAAAATACAACCAAGGACCCAAGGACCAAGGCCCACTTCACTCCCCTGCTACCTCCACCAGAACAGGTGCTGGTATTCACAGCCGAAAGACCTAAAGATGGATCACATCACAGGACTCTTTGCAGAGACTCCTCAGTAGCAGCCCTGAGCCCAGTAGCTCTGCTGGGTGGCTAGACCCAGAATAGCAAAAACAATCACCACAGGTTGGCTCTCAGGAAACCCTATCCCTAGGGGAAGGGGGAGAACACCATATCAAGAGAGCACCCTGTGGGACAAAAGAATCTGAACAGCAGCCCTTGAGTCTCAGATCTTCCCTCTGACATAGTCTACCCAAAAGAGAAGGAACCAGAAAAACAATTCTGGTAATATGACAAAACAAGGTAGATTAACACCCCCAAAAGATCACCAGCTCACCAGCAATGGATCCAAACCAAGATCAAATCTCTGAATTGTCAGAAAAAGATTTCAGAAGGTTAATTATTAAGCTAATCAAGGAGGCACCAGAGAAAGGTGAACTCCAAATTAAAGAAATCAAAAACATGATAAAGGGTATGAAAGGAGAAATCTTCAATGACATAGATAGCATAAATAAAAAACAATCACAACTTCTGGAAATCAAGGACACACTTAGAGAAATGCAAAATGCACTGGAAAGTCTCAGCAATAGAATCAAACAAGCAGAAGAAAGAATTTCAGAGCTCAAAAACAAGGCTTTCAAATTAATCCAATGCATCAAAGACAAAGAAAAAAGAATTTTTAAAAAAATGAACAAAGTCTCCAAGAAGTTTGAGACTCTGTTAAGCATCTAAATCTAAGAATAATTGGTGTTCCCGAGGAAGAAGAGACATGTAAAAGTTTGGAAAACACATTTAAGAGAATAGTCGAGGAAAATTTCCCCAGCCTTGCTAGAGATCTAGGCATCCAAATAAAAGAAGCTCAAAGAACACTGGGTAAACTCATCACAGAAAGATCATCACCTTGGCACATAGTCTTCAGGTGATCTAAAGTCAGGACAAAGAAAAGAATCTTAACAGCTGTGAGGCAAAAGCATCAGGAAACCCACGATGGAAAAACTATTACAGTAACAACAGATTTCTCAACAGAAACCCTACAAGCTAGACAGGATTGCGGTCCTATTTTTAGCTTCCTTAAACAAAATAATTATCAGCCAATAATTTTGTATCTGGTGAAACTAAGCTTCATAAATGAAGGAAAGACACAGTCTTTTCCAGACAAACAAATGCTGAGAGAACTTTGGCACTACCAAGCCGGCATGAGAACTGCTAAAAGGAGCTCTAAATCAAAACAAATCCTTGAAATACACCAAAATAGAACCTCTTTAATGCATAAATTTCACAGGATCTATATAACAATAACAAGGAAAAAAAAAAAACCAAGGTATTCAGGCAACAAATAGCAAGATGAATAGAATAGTACCTCACATCTCAATATTAATGTTGAATGTGAAATAGCCTAAAGGCACCACTTAAAAGACACAGAATGACAGAATGAATAAAAATTCACCAAACAAATTTCTGCTGTCTTCAGGAGACTTACCTAACACATAAGAACTCACATAAACTTCAGATAAATAGGTAGAAAAAGATATTCCATGCAAATGGACACCAAAAGTGAGCAGGAGTAGCTATTCTTATATCAGACAAAACAAATGTTAAAGCAATAGAAGTTTAAAAAGACAAAGAGGGACATTACATAATGATGAGGACTAGTACAACAGGAAAATACCACAATCCTAAATATGTACACACCTAATACTGAAACTCCCAAATTTATAAAGCAATTACTGCTAGTCCTAAGAAATGAGACAGATGCCAACACAATAACAGTGGGGGATTTTAATACTCTACTAACAGTGCTAGACAGATCTTCAAGACAGAAGGTCAACAAAGAAGCAATGGACTTAAACTACACCCTAGAAAAAATGGACGTACAAGACATTTACAGAACATTCTACCCAACTCCTGTAGAATATACATTCTATTCATCAGTATATGGAACATTCTCCAAGATGGGCCATATGATAAAGCACAAAATAAGTCTCAGTAAATTGTAAAAAATTGAAATTATATCTGGTACTCTCTCAGGCCACAGTGGAATAAAATTGGAAATCAACACTAAAAGGAACCCTCAAAACCATGCAAATACATGGTCATTAAATAATCTGCTCCTGAATGATCATTGGGTTAACAATGAAATCAAGATGGAAATTTAAAAATTCTTCGAACTGAATAATAGTGACACAAGCTATCAAAACCTCTGGGATACAGTAAAAGTGGTGCTAAGAGGAAAGTTCATAGCATTAAATGCCTACATCAAAAAGTCTGTAAGAGCAGAAACAGACATTCTAAGGTCACACCTCATGAAACTGGAGAAACAAGAACAATTCAAACCAAAACCCAGCAGAAGAAAAGAAATAACAAAGATCAGAGCAAAACTAAACGAAATTGAAACAAACAAAAAATACAAAAGAGAAAAGAAACAAAAAGCTGGTTCTTTGAAAAGATAAATAAAATTGACAGACCATTAGCGAGATTAACCAAGAAAAGAAGAGAGAAAATCTAAATAAGCTCAACTAGAAATGAAACGGGATATATTTCTACTGATACCACAGAAACACAAAAGATTATTCAAGGCTACTATGAGCACCTTTGGGCACATAAACTAGAAACCTAGAGGAGATGGATAAGTTCCTGGAAATATAAAACCCTCCCACATTAAACCAGTAAGATACAGAAACTCTGAACAGAGAAAAGCAAACAATGAGATTGAAATGATAATTTAAATTGCCAACAACAAAAAAATGTCCAGCAGCAGACAGATTCACAGCTGAATTCTACCAGACATTCAAAGAAGAACTGGTACCAACCCTAGTGACACTATTCCATAGAATAAAGAGGAAATCTCCCCTAAATCATTCTATAAAGCCAGTATCACCCTAATACCAAAATAGGAAAGGACATAACAAAAAACAAAAACTACAGGCCAATGTCCCTGATGAATACAGATACAAAAACCCTCAACAAAATACCCAATCCAACATCATATCAAAAAGATAATCCACCATGATCAAGTGGGTTTCATACCAGGGACACAGATGGTTTAACATACCTGAGTCAATAAATGTGATACACCACATAAACAGAAAAAGAAAAATCAGACTATCATTTCAATAGATGCAGAAAAAGCATATGACAAAATCCAGCACACTTTATGATTAAAACCCTCAGCAAAACTGGCATAGAAGGGACATACCTTAAGGTAATAAAAGTCATCTATGAAAAACCCACAGCCGACATTACACTGAACAGGGAAAAGTTGAAAGCATTCCCCCTGAGAACTGGAACAAGACAAGGATCCTCACTTTCATCACTTCTATTCCACATAGTAGAAGTTCTAGCCAGAGCAATCAGACAAGAGAAAGAAAGAAAGGACATCCACATTGGCAAAGAAAAAGTCGAAGTGTTGCTGTTTGCTGATGATATGATCATATACCCACCACAAAGACTCATCCAAAAAACTCCTGGAACAGTTAAATGAATTCAGCAAAGTTGCAGGATATAAAATTAATGTACACTAATCAGTAATTCTGCTATATATCTATAGCGACCAAGCTGAGAATCAAATCAAGAACTCAACCCTTTTTACAATAGCTGTAAAAAATTAAATAAAATACTTAGGAATATACTTTACCAAGGAGGTGAAAGACCTCTACAAGGAAAACTACAAAACACTACTGAAAGAAATAATAGACAACACAAGCAAGTGGAAACGCAAAAAGAACAAATCTGGAGGTATCATATTACCCAACTTCAAACTATACTATAAGGTAATAGTCACCAAAACAGCATGGTACTAGTATAAAAATCGGGACATAGACCAATAAAATATAGTAGAGAACCCAGAAATAAAGCCAAATACTTACTGTTAGTAACTTACTAATCAGCTACCTGATTTTTGACAAAGCAAACAAAAAACATAAAATGGGGAAAGGACACCCTATTCAACAAATGATGCTGGGATCATTGGCAAGCCACACGTAGACGAATGAAACTGAAATCTCATCTCTCATCTTATATAAAAATGAACCAAAGATGGATCAAAGACTTAAATCTAAGGCCTGAAACCATAAAGATTCTAGAAGATAACATCAGAAAAACCCTTCTAGACATTGGCTTAGGCAAAGACTTCATAACCAACAACCCAAAAGCAAATGCAACAAAAACAAAGATAAACAGGTAGGACTTAATTAAACTAAAAAGCTTCTGCACAGCAATAGAAATAATCAGCAGAGTTGGCCAGGTGCAGTGGCTCACGCCTGTAATCTCAGCACTTTGGGAGGCCAAAGAGGGCAGATCACGAGGTCAAGAGATCGAGACCATTCTGGCAACAATGGTGAAGCCCCATCTCTACTAGAAATACAAGTTAGTTGGGCGTGGTGGCACATGCCTGTAGTCCCAGCTACTTGGGAGGCTGAGGCAAGAGAATCATTTTAACCCAGGAGGTGGAGGCTGCAGTGAGCCAAGATCCCACCACTGCACTCCAGCCTGGCAACAGAGCAAGAGTCCATCAAAAAAAAAAAAAAAGGGGGGAACAAAATAATGACATTCACAGCAACCTGGATAGAATTGAAGTCTATTATTCTAAGTAAAGTAACTCAGGAATGGAAAATCAAACATTATATGTTGTGACTCATAATTGGGAGTTAAGCTATGAGGATGCAAAGGCATAAAAATGATACAATGAACTCTGGAGACTCAGGGGAAAAGGTGGGAGGGAGCTGAGGGATAAAAGACTACACACTGGGTACAGTGCACACTGGTTGGGTGATGGATGCATCACAATCTCAAAAATCACCACTAAAGAATGTATTCATGTTACCAAGCACCACTTGTTCCCTAAAAACCTATTGAAATAAAATAAATATTAAGATAAAAAAGAATGCCCTTTTCACAAAACTGGGTTCCAACTGTTTGCTTCAAGAAGTGAAAATTTCTCTTGCATTCAACTGTAAATTTATCCTGAACTAGATATCTAATAAAATTATTTTTAATAGATTGTTTAAAAAAACTGAAAAGGAAACCATTTTGGAGGAAGAGGTAGATTTTGCCTTGAAAGAGGCAACCTACCAGTTACCAGTTTTAATGATCAAGAACCACATAGAGAACTGAGCCCAGTTAAAGAGTTAATAAAATAAACAGCCTTTTTGGGGGAACAACTTAAAGATTTTAAGATAAAAGTAATAATCTTACTTTTACATAAAATGCAGAGACAGATTTTCTTTTTTCAGGACCAGGTCAAACAAAAGACCTGGAGGGGCTGTGGGAAGCAAAGGACCACAGAGTTCTGAATATCCACCCTGCTGGGAATAGGATCATGCTTGATCCAAATGACTTCAGGCCCAGCAAAGGACTCAGTTCTGATGAGACCACAGCAATTTCCTGGGTGAATTCCAAGCCACTTCATTAACAAATCAAAGCTTCACGATAGCAACGATATGAAATCGACCTAGATGTCCATCAGTGAATAAATGGATAAAGAAAATGTGGCATATACACATAATGAAATAATGGCCATAAAAACAATGAAATCATGTCTCTTGCAGCAATGTGAATGAAAGTGGAAGCCATTATCCCGAGTGAAACAAGCCAGGCACAGAAAGACAAACACTGCATGTTCTTACTCATAAGTGGGAGCCAGAAAATGTGCTCATGTGGACGTAGAGAGTGGGATGAGAAATAATGGAGACTCAGAAGGATGAGGGGGTGGGAGAGAGGATGAGAAATTGGTTAATGGGTGCAATGTATGTTATTCTATTGATGGATAACTTAAAAACCCTTACTTGACCACTATACAATCTATGCATGTTTACCCCCAAAATTTGTACAAATAAAAAAAAAAGAAATATTCAAATAATTATCTTTTCTGTGAGTCGTTAAAGAACAGATATGCTGGCTATGCATGGTGGCTCATGCTTGTCATCCCAGCATGTTGGGAGGCTGAGGTGGGTGGATCACTTGAGGTCAGGAGTTTTTGTGACCAGCCTGGCCAACTTGATGAAACCCTGTCTCTACTAAAAATACAAAAATTAGCTGTGTGTGGTTGCGTACACTTGTAATCCGACCTACTTGGGAGGCTAAGGCGGGAGAATGGCTTGAACTCAGGAGATGGAGGTGGCAGTGAGCTGAGATCGCACCACTGCCCTCCAGTCTGGGCAACAGAGCAAGCAGCCATCTCAAAAAAAGAAGAAAAAGAAAATATATGCTGAAGAAATAAACTGTGATATAAACAGATACAGACAGATATGCTAAAGAGATAAACTGTCATATATTCATATAATAGAATACTATATAGTAATTAAAAAAAAACCACACTGATAAAAACGACAATGTGGATGACTCACAGAAAATGCACTGTGAAAACAGCCAGACATATAAGTAGAGGTATTAGTCTGTTCTCACACTGCTATAAAAAATTGCCCAAGACTGGGTAATTTATGAAGAAAAGAGGTTTAACTGACTCACAGTTCTGCATGTGAGTCACCGCTGGGGAGGCCTCAAAAAACTTCTAATCATGACAGAAGGGGAAACACGTCCTTCTTTACATGGTGGCAGGATAGAGAAGGAGTGCCAGCAGGGGAAATGCCAGATGCTTATAAAACTGTCATAGCTCATGAGACTCACTCATTATCAGGAGAACAGCAGGAGGGAAAGTGCCCCCATGATCCAATTACTTCCACCTAGTCCCACCCTTGATATGTGGAGATTATTACAATTCAAGGTGAGATTTGGGTGAAGACAGAGCCAAATCATATCAGTAGACATACTTTCTAATTCCTTTTATATGACATTCAAGAACAGGCAAAACTAATCAAGGGTGATAGAAATCAGAAGATCGATGAGCACTGTCTGGGAAGGGACTTGAAGTACCTTTCTAGTGTACTAGAAATTTTCTTTAAATCTATGTGTTGTTTTTACATGTGTATACATCTATATAAATTCATTAAGTTGTATGCTTAAAATTAATGTACTGTACTGCACGCATGTTAAACCTCAATAAAAAGTAAATAAAATATAACAAAAAGATTGAAAACAATTTTCACACCTATTTAAACATTTTCTAAGTGAAACTCAATTGGTCATGAATCTATTAGAAATACAACATGTTCTGATTCGTTAGTAAGGATAGGCAACAATTCTGAGAAAATGAAATTTTACTAGACAAATTATTTTTTAAAACCCTTTGTGTAACTGGTGTACTGATTTGAAAATAAGTATTAATTTGGGAAACAGAGTCAATAGTGTACTTTCTGCACTCACTTCTATGTATTGTTTATGAAGTTTACTTTTCAGCTATTAAAACTAAGTAGCAAAATAAACAAAACTTGAAGAAAATAAAAACAAAGTCAAAGACTAGGATAAAATATTTGCAAAACATATCTGATAAAGGACCTGTATCCACTATAGTACTCCACAATGGAGTACTATTCAGCCATAAAAAAGAATGAGATCCAGTCATTTGCAACAACATGGATGGAACTGAACATCATTAGGTTAAGTGAAATAAGCCAGGCACAGAAAGGTAAACATCACATGTTCTCACTTATTTGTGTGATCTAAAAATCAGAACAATTGAACTCATGAACACATAGAGTAAAAGGATGATTACCAGAGGCTAGGAAGGGCAGTGAGGGGTAGGGGTGGGGGAAGGTGGAGATGGTTAATGAGTACCAAAAAACAGAATAAATAAGACCTACTATTTGATAGCACAACAGGGTGACTATAGTCAATAATAATAGTTTATTTTTAAATAACTTAAAGTGTGTAATTGGATTGTTTATAACTGAAAGGATAAACACTTGATGGGATGAATACCCCTTCTCCATGTTGTGCTTATTTCACACCACATGCCTGTATCAAATCATCTCATGTACCCCATAAATATATACACCTACTACGTACCCATAAACAATCTTTTTAAAGGACCTGTATCCGAAGTATACAAAGAACCCTTGAAGCTCAAAAATAAGAAAACAAACTACTCAATTAAAAATGGGCAAAAGATCTGAACAGATACCATGTCAAAGAAGATATATAGATGGCAAACTAGCACAGGAAAGGATACTCAATATCATACGTCATTAGGGAATTACAAATTAAAAGAATGAGATACCACCATACACCCATCAGAATGACTAAAATCCAACACACTGATAATATCAAATGCTGGCAAAAATGTGGAGCAATGGTGCTATGATTTGAATCTATCCATCCCTCCCCCAGCACAATTCATATATTGGAACCTAAGACCCAAGTAATAGTATTAAAAGGCAGGGCCTTTAAGAGGTGATTAAGTCGGAGTTCTGCCCTCATACACAGGATTAGGACCCTTACTAAAGGGCTTGAGAGAACTAAGGTGGGCCCTTCTGTTTCCTTCTGCCATTGGGAGGACACAGGAAGAGGCACCATCTTGGAAGCAGAGAGCAGCCCTCCTCAGATACCAAATCTGCCAGTGCCTTGACCTTGAATTTCTCAGCCTCCAAAACTGTGAGAAGATAAATTTCTGTTCTTTATAAATTACTGTCTCAGCTATTTTGTTATAGCAGCAGGAACAGTCTCTAAAATATATAGAGAGAGATATATAGGTAGATATACATCTATATATTTTTAGATATATCTATAGCTATAGATATAGATATATATTTTTTAAAGAAAGAATACCTAATGGTGCCGTGGCTAAGCACTCACTGTTCTGAAGAGAAAGGGAGGTAATTCAGCCCTTGGTGAGGGCATAGGTAGGAAGGGCGTCCCTGCCTCTCAGGGCCATCTCAGCCACTTTCTAGCCGGGGATCCTGGGCAAGTTTCTGCACCTCACCGGCCTAGTTTTTATTATCTGTACAGAGAGGGTTTTGAACAAATTATTTAGGTTGGTGCAAAGGTAATTGTGTAATTAAAAGCAATGGCAAAAACTGCAATTATACTTGCACCAACTTAGTATTAAGAATACTCCCATTCTAAATATTCTATGACTCAAAAAAGATTTGTTGAATGAAATTTAAGGGAACAACCCAAATCAGAACAATTATGTCTAACAGGAAAGGAAATCTTCTGGGTATAATACAGAGTAAAGCTGTTAGGAGGCAGGAGAAGACAAACTATCATATCCAGAAATAATTATGGTGGAAACTGTTAACAGAAGGGGAGGTAAATGGCCTATAATTTATTCACCTATTTATAGCTAGTAACTGGGAGACACCTAGAGAAGAAGACTGGATCAAATCCAGCGTTTGGGGTTTATATAGACTAAAGATCACTTTATTGATTGCCAATCACTCATCTATATATCTGTAAGTAGAAAGAGTTGATAACTTACATTTCATTTAAAATGTTAATGCTGGATCACTGCTCTTTGGGGACTCATTTTTAAGTGTGCAAAATTCTGCAGGCTTTAACAATAAGATGCACATAAAGACATTTGAAATCTAAGTGATCTCTTGACATTTGACTAAAAGTCAAAGCAGTGGACCACAAGACAAATAGAACACTTCACCCATGAAGGTTGACTATTAGCTTTGTTTCATGATCTGTAAATAAGTTATTAAATGTCTCTATAAAGTTTTATTACTGTTTTAATCCCACTAATAACTGTCCTCACTTTAAATGTCCTACTGTTTGCTGAATATGGCAGTAATGTGCTTCAATAATGCTGCCCGACATTAGATTTTTTCTCTCTAAAACAAAGGATATAAAAGAGAATGCGTTAGAGATACTATGCAGTACTGGTTCTATCAGTTAAGGGAAAAAAGAGCGAGCCAGATGTTAGCTATCTGTCTTTGTATGGGTATAACCTGCTTGATTCCACATTTCCATCTTTAGTTCCTGAGTGTCAGCAGCCTAGACATAAGGGAATAAAAGTGAATGTATGTTTCAGCACATTATGAAAGCACTTACAGAGAAAACAATTTACATCTTAATAGCTTTCTTTCATTACATTAACTTCTCTGCTTTTCATCTTGGAGACTGCAGGAATGTTCACAAACATTGGCAAATGTGAGAAAGAATCACAGAATCTTGGAGCTAGAAGGGGCTCTAGAGGCCATAAGCCTGCCTCCCACCCGTGCTGGAATTGCTTCTCTGTTCAGTCTCCCTTTGAGGCTGCTGGGGCACTCACAGTACAGACCATTCACTCACTACGTCCAGAAGCTGGCCTCTACAAAATTCAATCTTCAACTTCTTAGAATGGTCTTTCTTATGTTGAATACAAAGTGGCTGCCCTAGAACTTTCACTAGGATTCGGGGTCATGCCTTTCGGAGCTTGTCACAGCAAGCACCTCCTCTGTGCCTCACAGGAGAGGCAGACACATATCTGAAGACATCCCTTGGAACTCTGACTAGTCACCCCACCTACAAGACAAACATCCTAGCATCTTCCACTACTCTTCAGAAGGAGTGGTTCCTACTTGCCTCACTACCATGGGTGCCAAATGATAAGCAGTCTCTAATTTCATTTGCAATATTTCTTTTTTTTTTAAATTTATTATTATTATACTTTAAGTTGTAGGGTACATGTGCATAACGTGCAGGTTTGTTACATATGTATACTTGTGCCATGTTGCTGTGCTGCACCCATCAACTCGTCATTTACATCAGGTATAACTCCCAATGCAATCCCTCCCCACTCCCCCCTCCCCATGATAGGCCCCGGTGTGTGATGTTCCCCTTCCTGAGTCCGAGTGATCTCATTGTTCAGTTCCCAACTATGAGTGAGAACATGCGGTGTTTGGTTTTCTGTTGTTGTGATAGTTTGCTAAGAATGATGGTTTCCAGCTGCATCCATGTCCCTACAAAGGACACAAACTCATCCTTTTTGATGGCTGCATAGTATTCCATGGTGTATATGTGCCACATTTTCTTAATCCAATCTGTCACTGATGGACATTTGGGTTGATTCCAAGTCTTTGCTATTGTGAATAGTGCTGCAATAAACATACGTGTGCATGTGTCTTTATAGCAGCATAATTTATAATCCTTTGGGTATATACCCAGTAATGGGATGGCTGGGTCATATGGTACATCTAGTTCTAGATCCTTGAGGAATCGCCATACTGTTTTCCATAATGGTTGAACTAGTTTACAATCCCACCAACAGTGTAAAAGTGTTCCTATTTCTCCACATCCTCTCCAGCACCTGTTGTTTCCTGACTTTTTAATGATCGCCATTCTAACTGGTGTGAGATGGTTATCTCATTGTGGTTTTGATTTGCATTTCTCTGATGGCCAGTGATGATGAGCATTTATTCATGTGTCTGTTGGCTGTATGAATGTCTTCTTTTGAGAAGTGTCTGTTCATATCCTTTGCCCACTTTTTGATGGGGTTGTTTTTTTCTTGTAAATTTGTTTGAGTTCTTTGTAGGTTCTGGATATTAGCCCTTTGTCAGATGAGTAGATTGCAAAAATTTTCTCCCATTCTGTAGGTTGCCTGTTCACTCTGATGGTAGTTTCTTTTGCTGTGCAGAAGCTCTTTAGTTTAATGAGATCCCATTTGTCAATTTTGGCTTTTGCTGCTGTTGCTTTTGGTGTTTTAGACATGAAGTCTTTGCCCATGCCTATGTCCTGAATGGTACTACCTAGGTTTTCCTCTAGGATTTTTATGGTATTAGGTCTAACATTTAAGTCTCTAATCCATCTTGAATTAATTTTCGTATAAGGAGTAAGGAAAGGATCCAGTTTCAGCTTTCAACTTATGGCTAGCCAATTTTCCCAGCACCATTTATTAAATAGGGAATCCTTTCCCCATTTCTTGTTTCTCTCAGGTTTGTCAAAGATCAGATGGCTGTAGATGTGTGGTATTATTTCTGAGGACTCTGTTCTGTTCCATTCGTCTATATCTCTGTTTTGGTACCAGTACCATGCTGTTTTGGTTACTGTAGCCTTGTAGTATAGTTTGAAGTCAGGTAGCGTGATGCCTCCAGCTTTGTTCTTTTGACTTAGGATTGTCTTGGAGATGCGGGCTCTTTTTTGGTTCCATATGAATTTTAAAGCAGTTTTTTCCAATTCTGTGAAGAAAGTCATTGGTAGCTTGATGGGGATGGCATTGAATCTATAAATTACCTTGGGCAGTATGGCCATTTTCACGATATTGATTCTTCCTATCCATGAGCATGGTATGTTCTTCCATTTGTTTGTGTCCTCTTTGATTTCACTGAGCAGTGGTTTGTAGTTCTCCTTGAAGAGGTCCTTTACATCCCTTGTAAGTTGGATTCCTAGGTATTTGATTCTCTTTGAAGCAATTGTGAACGGAAGTTCATTCCTGATTTGGCTCTCTGTTTGTCTGTTACTGGTGTATAAGAATGCTTGTGATTTTTGCACATTAATTTTGTATCCTGAGACTTTGCTGAAGTTGCTTATCAGCTTAAGGAGATTTTGGGCTGAGACAATGGGGTTTTCTAAATATACAATCATGTCATCTGCAAACAGGGACAATTTGACTTCTTCTTTTCCTAACTGAATACCCTTGATTTCTTTCTCTTGCCTGATTGCCCTAGCCAGAACTTCCAACACTATGTTGAATAGGAGTGGTGAGAGAGGGCATCCCTGTCTTGTGCCAGTTTTCAAAGGGAATTTTTCCAGTTTTTGCCCATTCAGTATGATATTGGCTGTGGGTTTGTCATAAATAGCTCTTATTATTTTGAGATACGTTCCATCAATACCGAATTTATTGAGCGTTTTTAGCATGAAGGGCTGTTGAATTTTGTCAAAAGCCTTTTCTGCATCTATTGAGATAATCATGTGGTTCTTGTCTTTGGTTCTGTTTATATGCTGGATTATGTTTATTGATTTGCGAATGTTGAACCAGCCTTGCATCCCAGGGATGAAGCCCACTTGATCATGGTGGATAAGCTTTTTGATGTGTTGCTGAATCCGGTTTGCCAGTATTTTATTGAGGATTTTTGCATCGATGTTCATCAGGTACATTGGTCTAAAATTCTCTTTTTTTGTTGTGTCTCTGCCAGGCTTTGGTATCAGGATGATGTTGGCCTCATGAAATGAGTTAGGGAGGATTCCCTCTTTTTCTATTGATTGGAATAGTTTCAGAAGGAATGGTACCAACTCCTCCTTGTACCTCTGGTAGAATTCAGCTGTGAATCCATCTGGTCCTGGACTTTTTTTGGTTGGTAGGCTATTAATTGTTGCCTCAATTTCAGAGCCTGCTATTGGTCTATTCAGGGATTCAACTTCTTCCTGGTTTAGTCTTGGAAGAGTGTAAGTGTCCAGGAAATTATCCATTTCTTCTAGATTTTCCAGTTTATTTGCATAGAGGTGTTTATAGTATTCTCTGATGGTAGTTTGTATTTCTGTGGGGTCGGTGGTGATATCCCCTTTATCATTTTTAATTGCGTCGATTTGATTCTTCTCTCTTTTCTTCTTTATTAGTCTGGCTAGTGGTCTGTCAATTTTGTTGATCTTTTCAAAAAACCAACTCCTGGATTCATTGATTTTTTGGAGGGTTTTTTGTGTCTCTATCTCCTTCAGTTCTGCTCTGATCTTAGTTATTTCTTGCCTTCTGCTAGCTTTCGAATGTGTTTGCTCTTGCTTCTCTAGTTCTTTTAATTGCGATGTTAGAGTGTCAATTTTAGATCTTTCCTGCTTTCTCTTGTGGGCATTTAGTGCTATAAATTTCCCTCTACACACTGCTTTAAATGTGTCCCAGAGATTCTGGTATGTTGTATCTTTGTTCTCATTGGTTTCAAAGAACATCTTTATTTCTGCCTTCATTTCGTTATGTACCCAGTAGTCATTCAGGAGCAGGTTGTTCAGTTTCCATGTAGTTGAGCGGTTTTGATTGAGTTTCTTAGTCCTGAGTTCTAGTTTGATTGCACTGTGGTCTGAGAGACAGTTTGTTATAATTTCTGTTCTTGTACATTTGCTGAGGAGTGCTTTACTTCCAATTACGTGGTCGATTTTGGAGTAAGTATGATGTGGTGCTGAGAAGAATGTATATTCTGTTGATTTGGGGTGGAGAGTTCTATAGATATCTATTAGGTCCGCTTGGTGCAGAATTGAGTTCAATTCCTGGATATCCTTGTTAACTTTCTGTCTCGTTGATCTGTCTAATGTTGACAGTGGAGTGTTGAAGTCTCCCATTATTATTGTATGGGAGTCTAAGTCTCTTTGTAAGTCTCTAAGGACTTGCTTTATGAATCTGGGTGCTCCTGTATTGGGTGCATATATATTTAGGATAGTTAGCTCTTCCTGTTGAATTGATCCCTTTACCATTATGTAATGGCCTTCTTTGTCTCTTTTGATCTTTGATGGTTTAAAGTCTGTTTTATCAGAGACTAGTATTGCAACCCCTGCTTTTTTTTGTTCTCCATTTGCTTGGTAAATCTTCCTCCATCCCTTTATTTTGAGCCTATGTTTGTCTCTGCGTGTGAGATGGGTCTCCTGAATACAGCAGACTGATGGGTCTTGACTCTTTATCCAGTTTGCCAGTCTGTGTCTTTTAATTGGAGCATTTAGTCCATTTACATTTAAGGTTAAGATTGTTATGTGTGAAGTTGATCCTGCCATTATGATATTAACTGATTATTTTGCTCGTTAGTTGATGCAGTTTCTTCCTAGCCTCGATGGTCTTTACATTTTGGCATGTTTTTGCAATGGCTGGTACCAGTTGTTCCTTTCCATGTTTAGTGCTTCCTTCAGGGTCTCTTGTAAGGCAGGCCTAGTGGTGACAAAATCTCTAAGCATTTGCTTATCTGTAAAGGATTTTATTTCTCCTTCACTTATGAAACTTAGTTTGGCTGGATATGAAATTCTGGGTTTAAAATTCTTTTCTTTAAGAATGTTGAATATTGGCCCCCACTCTCTTCTGGCTTGGAGAGTTTCTGCCGAGAGATCTGCTGTTAGTCTGATGGGCTTCCCTTTGTGGGTAACCCGACCTTTCTCTCTGGCTGCCCTTAAGATTTTTTCCTTCATTTCAACTTTGGTGAATCTGGCAATTATGTGTCTTGGAGTTGCTCCTCTCGAGGAGTATCTTTGTGGCGTTCTCTGTATTTCCTGGATTTGAATGTTGGCCTGCCCTACTAGGTTGGGGAAGTTCTCCTGGATGATATCCTGAAGAGTGTTTTCCAACTTGGTTCCATTTTCCCCCTCACTTTCAGGCACCCCAATCAGACGTAGATTTGGTCTTTTTACATAATCCCATACTTCTTGCAGGCTTTGTTCCTTTCTTTTTCTTCTTTTTTCTTTTGGTTTCTCTTCTTGCTTCATTTCATTCATTTGATCCTCAATCGCAGATACTCTTTCTTCCAGTTGATCGAGTCGGTTACTGAAGCTTGTGCATTTGTCACGTATTTCTCGTGTCATGGTTTTCATCTCTTTCATTTCGTTTAGGACCTTCTCTGCATTAATTACTCTAGCCATCAATTCTTCCACTTTTTTTTCAAGATTTTTAGTTTCTTTGCGCTGGGTACGTAATTCCTCCTTTAGCTCTGAGAAATTTGATGGACTGAAGCCTTCTTCTCTCATCTCGTCAAAGTCATTCTCCGTCCAGCTTTGATCCGTTGCTGGCGATGAGCTGCGCTCCTTTGCCGGGGGAGATGCGCTCTTATTTTTTGAATTTCCAGCTTTTCTGCCCTGCTTTTTCCCC
Source organism: Macaca nemestrina (assembly GCF_043159975.1). Lineage (NCBI taxonomy): Eukaryota > Metazoa > Chordata > Mammalia > Primates > Cercopithecidae > Macaca > Macaca nemestrina. Next base: position 104,914,954 of record NC_092126.1, read on the forward strand.
ATCTTTGTGGTTTTATCTGCCTCTGGTCTTTGATGATGGTGATGTACTGATGGGGTTTTGGTGTAGGTGTCCTTCCTGTTTGATAGTTTTCCTTCTAACAGTCAGGACCCTCAGCTGTAGGTCTGTTGGAGATTGCTTGAGGTCCACTCCAGACCCTGTTTGCCTGGGTATCAGCAGCAGAGGCTGCAGAAGATAGAATATTTCTGAACAGCGAGTGTACCTGTCTGATTCTTGCTTTGGAAGCTTCCTCTCAGGGGTGTACTCCTCCCTGTGAGGTGTGGGGTGTCAGACTGCCCCTAGTGGGGGATGTCTCCCAGTTAGGCTACTCAGGGGTCAGGGACCCACTTGAGCAGGGAGTCTGTCCCTTCTCAGATCTCAACCTCCGTGTTGGGAGATCCACTGCTCTCTTCAAAGCTGTCAGACATAGTCGTTTGCGTCTGCAGAGGTGTCTGCTGCGTTTGTTTAGTTTACTGTGCCCTGTCCCCAGAGGTGGAGTCTACAGAGACAGGCAGGTTTCCTTGAGCTGCTGTGAGCTCCACCCAGTTCGAGCTTCCCAGCAGCTTTGTTTACCTACTTAAGCCTCAGCAATGGCGGGCGCCCCTCCCCCAGCCTCGCTGCTGCCTTGCCAGTAGATCACAGACTGCTGTGCTAGCAATGAGGGAGGCTCCGTGGGTGTGGGACCCTCCCAGCCAGGTGTGGGATATGATCTCCTGGTGTGTCTGTTTGCTTAAAGCGCAGTATTGGGGTGGGAGTTACCCGATTTTCCAGGTGTTGTGTGTCTCAGTTCCCCTGGCTAGGAAAAGGGATTCCCTTCCCCCTTGCGCTTCCCAGGTGAGGCAATGCCTCGCCCTGCTTCAGCTCTCGCTGGTCGGGCTGCAGCAGCTGACCAGCACCGATCGTCCGGCACTCCCCAGTGAGATGAACCCAGTACCTCAGTTGAAAATGCAAAAATCACGGGTCTTCTGTGTCGCTCGCGCTGGGAGTTGGAGACTGGAGCTGCTCCTATTCGGCCATCTTGCTCCGCCCCTGCAATATTTCTTTTAAAATGTTCCACTAATAATTAAACTCAACCTTCTTCCTCATACAGAAGAGACATTTCATGTACCACAGTTGGGACACCATACAGTTGTCCCTCCTGAAACACAGTGTGGTAGGGAATTTGAATTTGAAGCACACATGAACGTGTAGGGAAAACAGGGGCAGGAGAATCAAGGTCAATTAATGAAAGCCTTAAACATCAGACACAGAGCACACACGAATAAAAGAAACACTGAGTACATTTTATTCATTTTGCATTAGCAAAATGGAAACATTAATATATCTTTTTTTCGGACCCTACAGTTTCAAGGAATTGCCTCTAAATTGAATTACTATTTTGTAAGTTGCATATATATCAACTTAAATTTGGTCTTTGTAGCCAAAATAGCTGGCTGTTCACAAAATATTCATGCACTTCTTTCCAAACTGTGGAATAATTACTGGGAAATGTTGCTCAATCAAGCACTAAATTACCAAAAGTCTCTGCAAGGCTACCTCTCACCAGTGGAATGTGAACAAAAGACACGTGTCATTTTCAGCTGGGGTTCATTTTTAACTGTGGTAAAATATACATACCATAAAAAATGTACCATTTTAACTATCGTTTAAGTATATAATTCAGTGGCAGTAAGTACATTCACAGTGTTGTGTAACCCTCACCACTATCTCCAGAACATTTTCATCATCTCACACAGAAATGTCTGTACCCATTAAACTGTAACTCCCCATATTTTCCCTCCCCCCAGCCGCTGGTAACCCCTGTTCTACTTTCAGTCTCTATGAATTTGATTTTTCTAGGTACCATACACAAGTAGAATCGTAACAATATTTGTTCTTCTGTGTTTGGCTTCTTTCAGTTAATGTAATGTTTTCGAGGCTCTTCGATATTTTCTATCTCAATTTCTTTTTATGGCTGAATAATATTTCACTGTATGCATATACCACATTTGGCTTATCTTTTCATCTGCTGATGGAGACATGAGTTGTTTTCATCTTTCAGCTATTATGAATAATGCTGCAATGCATATTTGTGCATATTTGTTGATGTGTTTGAGTCCCTGTTTTTAATTCTTTGGGGAATATTATAAAAGAACTGCTGAATTATATGTAATTCCTCATTTAACATTCTGAGGAACCACCATAAAATTTTCTACAGTGGCGGAACCATTTTACACTTCTACCAGCAATGTGCAAGGATTCCAATTTCTCCACATCCTCACCAACATGCTATTTTCCATTGTTTCAATAATAGTTATACTATACACTAGGCGAAGTGGTATCTCATTGTGGTTTTGATTTGCATTTCCCTAGTCACTAAAGATACTGAGTATCTTTTCAATGCTTAGCAGCCATTTGTATATTGTCTTTGGAGAAATGTCTACTCAAGATCTTTGTCCATTTCTGAACTGGGTTATTTGTTTTTCTTTTGTTGAGTTGTAGGAATTCTTTATATATTCAGGATATTAATTCCTGATCAGATATCTGATTTGCAAATATTTCTTCTAGCTAGGATTATTAAGCAGCTGTGCCTTTTCCACTATTTTAATCTTCTGCCTGATGTAGATGATTCTAACACCCTAGGGAATAAGGGAGCCATGAAATGGAAGAAGCCAGGTACCACATGAAAGAAAAACACCCACTGACCAGGAGTGCCGCACATTCTACCGTTACACTACTGATAAACCAACTTTTGTGCTGATACGCTGAAATTTTAGTTTCTTTTTTCTACCAGCTAGCATTACCCAACCTAACAGAGTCCTTTGTCAATAGGTTCCCAGTCCTTCTGATAGTATGATCTGGGAGGTCATGATTTCCATCTCCCAGATCTCATCTTCATTAGTATCTCATATATGGTCTCAGGCCTTCACTGATTAGACCTTCCTTTTGTTTTTCAACTTTCAAAAACACAGCATCATCATTTTGTCTAGAGAGATATATGTAGTTCTCAAATTCTTCAATTCCGCTTTTTGAAAATCAGGTATTTCCCACCCTAAAACTCTTAGGCACCTCTGTTTCTTTGTAACAATGGCTCTAAAATCCTATTTGTGGATTTTTCAGTACTCTGCATAAGAATCTATTTGGGTTGGTAAAGTTGAACTCTATTTAAAACAGGTGATATGGTCTTGAAATCTAATCACTATCTTCGATTTCCCTTCAATCATTCTCAAGATCTGCTTATATGGTCCCATGTGAAGATCACTCAGCTATTTTTAGTATTTACTTTTAAATACACTAATTCAGTTATTATACATGACAGAGTTACATGCAATTATCATTTAATCTTCAACACACACATATAAAATAGGAATCAATATCCCTGGGGAGATTAAGACCCAAAGGATCTCACCAAATAAGTTGTACGTTCTAGATTCAGACGCCGCTATTTCAATTGCCATGCCATGTTACTTTCTTTCATTCACATGCTAACTTGCCAAATTTTCCTAAATAGACTAATATCTTCTTGGAAGACAACTTCAAAAAAGGATCTTTCTGTTGCTCTTTGTGGTTTTTATAAGAGGCACAATTCATTGTATGCTATTCTCTGATACTATCATAAATTTATACATAGTGTTATATGTCCCTCCTTGCTATTTTACACGTTTTAAATCTAACATACTGGTTAAATGTCTTTCTTTCTTTTTTTTTTTTTTTTGTTTTTGGAGACAGAGTCTCACTCTGAGACACCCAGGCACAGTCTCAGCTCACTGCAGCCCCCGCCTTCTGGGGTTCAATTAATTCTCCTACCTCAGCCTCCCAAGTAGCTGGGATTACAGGCACATGACACCACACTCAGCTACTTTTTGTGTTTTTAGAAGATACGGGGTTTCACCATGTTGGCCAGGCTGGTCTCAAACTCCTGACCTCAGGTGATCCACCGGCCTCAGCCTCCCAAAGTGCTGGGATTACAGGCATGAGCCACCGCATGCCTGGCCAAATGTCGTCTTCTTTTACATTTAAAAAAACACCTTTTCTGATCATTGATAATATGGCTTTGATATTTCAGAATATTTTAGACATTAAGAAACCTAGGCAAACACTAGGCAAAAAGCTTTTGGGATGAGGATTAATAACACAGAGGCCATTCTATCTCAACGAAATATTAAAGAAAAATGGAAAGTTCTCGTTATTAACATCTTATTCTCCATATTTCAAAACTAAGGTCAGATGATATGACATAACTGAAAATGAAACTACTGCTTGAAAGTTTTTAGGTCACAAAATTGGTCCATTAAGTCCAAATTATGGTCTCAGTCTCTGCCAGTGATTTTCATTGTGTTCCAAAGCAAAAGGATCTGCCCCAGGGAACTCAGCCAGCTGAGTCCCGAGAGTATGCCATTATCACAAGAGGAACTGGGTAAGAACTGGTGAAAAAACAATCAGCAGATCAAGGTTTTTTTTGTTTGTATGTTTTGTTTTGTTTTGTTTTTTCAGACAGAGTCTTGCTCTGTTGCGCAAGCTGGAGTGCAGCGGCACGATCTTGGCTCACTGCAACCTCCACCTCCCAGGTTCAAGCGATTCTCCTGCCTCAGCCTCTTGAGTAGCTGGGACTCCAGGCATTCGCCACCACGCCCACCTAATTTTTGTATTTTTAGTAGAGACGGAGTTTCACCATGTTGGCCAGGCAAGTCACGAACTCCTGGCCTCAGGTGATCCACCTGCCTCGGCCTCCCAAAGTGCTGGGATTACAGGTGTGAGCCACCGTGCCCAGCCCCAGATCAAGTTTTATTCATTTTGGTGGCCCTAAAAGAATCCAGCACATAATGTCTTAGTAGACTATAGATTATATGTAAGACATAATGTCTTACACATATTAGGTTCTCAATAAAGATACATGGAGAGAAGGAAGGTATCACTACTAATAAGGTCAAAAGTGGGACAACACATATGGTACAGGGCATCTGGGACTGAGACTGTGGGCAGAGGGCATTTCTTCTAGAATCTAGAGATGGATGGTGGTAATGGTTGCACAACAATGTGAATGCACTTAATGTCACAGAATTGTAGCATTAAAATGGTTAAAAAGGTAAATTTTATATTTTATTACAATAAAAAATAAATACTTGTATAATACATTTTTATGGATTTTTTTTAAAAAAATCACATGAGATATCACTTCACACCACTACAATGGCCACAGTTAAAAAGACAGATAATAAGTTTAGGAGAAGGTATGGAGAAACTGGAGTCCGTACACATTGCTGGTGGGAATGTAAAATGATGCATCCACTTCAAAAAACAGTCTGGCAATTCTTAAAAAAAGTTAATCATAAAGTTACCATATGATCTAGCAATTCCACTCCTAAGTATATATCTAAGACAAATAAAAACATATCAACAAAAAAACTTATACATGAATGTTTCTAACAGCATTATTCACAACAGCCAAAAAGCAGAAACAACCTATATTCTATCAACTAATGAATGAACAAAATATAGTATATTCATATAATAAAAAAAAATTCTGTAATCAAATGAAATGAAGTACCAATACATGCTACAATTTGGATGAACCCTGAAAATGTTATACAAACTGAAAGAAGCTAGCCAAAAAACCCCATGCTGCATGATTCTTTTTATATGACATGTCCAGAATACGCAAATCTATAATGACAAAGTAGCTTAGTGGTTGTCTAGGCAGAGGGGAATTAGGGGGATGCAGTGAGTGACTGCTACAAGCAGAGTTTCTTTCTGAGGCGACAAAAATGTTCTAAAATTTATTGTGTCATGAATATACTAAAAACCACCGAATTATACACTCTAAATGCATGAACTGTGTGGTATGTGACGTACATCTCACTATAGCTATTTTTAAAATTAAAGCAGTGGCTGTACGGTAGTGAAAGTGCAGAAATGAGTGATGTCATTTACTAAACTAGTCTCCCCTTTCGTACTCCTCCATCTTCTTTCTCCCACCTCTTATTCCTTTGAATGGACTTTCAAAGAGATGCACAATAGTGACCCTGGAAACAAGTCAATGGCCAACTAGGAGTTCAAAAGAAAGTACAGAGGAAACCAGTCAGTACCATAATCCTTAAAATTGGCTGTCCTTGTTCTCCTCCAGTCTTTCCTCAATTCCACAGTACTCAGGATTAGAGCTGTATTTAAAATTGTCACCAAGTACAGAGTCCTTTGGCCTGAAGTCGGGCAGAGTCAGGAACACACCTAAGAAAGGAAAAAGGGCAGCCGGGCACGGTGGCTCACGCCTGTAATCCCAGCACTTTGGGAGGCCGAGGTGGGCAAATCACAGGTCAGGAGATCGAGACCATCATAGCCAACACAGGGAAACCCTGTCTCTACTAAAATACAAAAAAATTAGCCAGGTGTGGTGGCGCATGCCTATAGCCCAAGCTCCTCGGAGGCTGAGGCAGGGGAATCGCTTGAATCCAGGAGGTGGACGTTGCAGTGAACCAAGACCGCGCCACTGCACTCCAGTCTGGCGACAGAGCAAGACTCAAAAAAACAAACAAACAAACAAAAAAAAAAAAAAAAAAAAAAAAAACCGAGGAAGAGGGGTTAAGCCTGTGATAAAGATGGTTAGCCAAACTAGGTGAAAGATGAGACTTGAGAGCATTGTTGGAAGCTATAACAGGGTCCAAATAAGTATTTCAGTTCCTAAAATATCTTTTTCTATTCTCTGCTGTGATCCAGTCCATACGACTATCCAACTGGGGGAATCTTTGTAACTAAGCAGATGAAAGATACGTGAGAGGCATCAACTCTCTCATATTTCTCACAGAGCACCTCAGTAAGGCTAAAATCCTCATGCATGGTGAGAAGGGGAAGCAGGACAGCAAGGAACACTATGACGATTAATGTCTAGCATTACCTGTTCCTAAAGAGTCTAAAACAAGTTTGAATTTCTTGACTGAATAGCAAGAAAAAAATTATTTGGATGCACATGCTCAATGTCTTCTGTTTCTCTTCCTGATCCACTCTCCACCCAACAGCTGACCTGTATGGATGGCATCAATGGACTCTCCTGTCTTCTGGTCCAGGCACAGGGAGCCATTGGCAGGAAATCAAAGGTCAGGACAAGAGTGAGGCCCGGTCCCCCTCCCCCCAAAGGGCATAGTTCCTGTAAAACAGCCCTTTCCAGGCAGCTTTCACTCCAAATTCCATCATCGTTCCCTTACTGTGTCTTGCACATGACTAACTTTTTCTGCATGAGCATCAAATACTCCTTTCCCTGTCCTTGATGGTTAATATTGTCATTGGAATATGTTATTTTGTATCTGTATTTCCTAGGATACAATGTGCCCTTTTTATCTGCATTTATTTATGGAACATTTGCTTTTCTATTTTTAATTCTTTCATCTGTCTGGTTTCCTTTCACCTCTTCTGTAAAAACACTAATCATGCTTATGTTGTAGCTCCTTTGTCAATGACATCTCTCCATCATTGTCTCTATGCACATTTTAAATCACCGTTTCATTTCCTGTCATTTTGTGTGACTACCTAAAGCCTATCTGCCACCTCCCTGAGGACGCTTTCAGTTGTGCTTATTTGGTCTTTTGCAGCTTCTAGTGTGGCTCTCATCTCAGTGATCTATAATGTTCAGTGGTATTAACATTCCCTGCTTCCATGTCTTTCTAAGTGCCCCAGTTTGTTCCTCATCTCCTTCTCTGTCTCACACCTCCTTCGTGCTCCTGAACCTCTCATTGAACTCTTTTTTTCTAGAGTGAGTGTGTTTGCATCTCTTACAGGCTATGTATGATTCTTCTTTTTCTCTTGTATTATTTGTCCTTTCTCTGCCTTTTGTATAAGTTTCCTCCCTCCAGTTTTTATGTACAGGTTCCTTCCTGATTGTTACTCATCTTTGAAAAAGAACAGGCACCAGCTGAAGAAGTGTGGAGAGGGACAGAGCCAGAGGTGTGCATAGAATGAGATGGAGCCTCCGTTTGCGCCTGTTATTTCAACACTCAAGAGACCCATGTGGCCACAGCTAAGCCAATTCAGCCATAAGGTCCTGTCTAGTTCTGCCTAATGTGCTTCCTAAGATCACTTTCTTCTGCTTAAAAGCAAGATCAGAGATGACAGAAATGGTCCATCGGCATGGACTCTCCTGCAGCACTCAACCTCGCCTGGCTTCCCCAATGCCCTTGCAATTCTGAAGAGTTATCACCATAGGGACATGACTGCCTGGCTGCCCTGTATCTCATTACTCTCACCAAAGACTTTTTAGATACAGGTTTCAGGACTGCAGCACTTGTTTGAGGGGTGGAGGGGAGATATATACCTTGCTCGAAATCTACAGAAGCATATACTGCCCATATTTCTAGAGAATTCACAATATTTGGCCAGTATCCTTTGAAGGCTTTGGCTCGGAGTGTTGCAGGGTTTTTAAAAAATATCCTTGAAGATGGAATTGTGTTTCTGTTGTTTTATGCAGGCTTGAGCATACGAGAGGAAAATAAAAGTGACACTTTTTTTTCTATTACTTTAACCAGAAACATTTGAGAAAGTCTAAAAATCAAATCTTCACTTCATCTAGCAAGGAGTTATTGTTTACCAAAGAAGCTACCAAATAGTGGTAAAAATAATAGCTATTATTTGTTAGAGTCCATTACATCAAGTGCTTTACATATATTATCTCATTTAAATCTTACCAACTTTGTAAAGACTTAAGCTCTATTTTTATCGACAAGGAAACCAACTTCACAGCCCTCCTGTGAGGACAGAAGAGAAAAACATGTGCACGGCTTTGCACGTAATGCCACACACACACGACAAGCTCTACAGCTCGTTTCTCCGTCACACCTCAAGAGGGTTCGGCCGCTTGAGATTAAGAAGCAAATGCACAGAGCTGCCCAAGTACAAAGTATTACTGGGGGAAACAAGGGTAGAAATTCTGAGAATGTGAAAAATGTCACTAATACAGTAACTAATACTTCTGTGACGCTTACTATGTGTGGGACACTGGTCCAAATGCTTTATCCACGTCAACTTATTTAGCTTTCATCACAACTCTAAGACAATGTTGAGTGGGTATACTATTATTACCCTCATCATATGGGAGAAAACTGAGGGACAGACACAATAAATCCCCAGTATAGGGCTACACCGGTGGCATATGCCAGAGCCAGGATTTTCAAAGCGTGGAAGTCTGGCTCCAGACCTTTGGTATCAACCACAATGTAATGTCATCCACCTAATTCTTTAATACTAAACTCAGGTACAAACAGCTTTGGCTATTTAATAGCACCTTCCTATCTACTACTTCATTGTATCCTCACAATAATACCTTTGCATGAGCATAAAAAAATTTTCAAATGCTAAATTTATTTATTGCAGATTTGTTATACTCTTCCAACTTGGATAACCACACTTTTCTTTTAGCACACTTACATAATTAGGATTTCTAATAGCTTTTAAAGAATATATTTTATAATACCATAGTTTTGTGATATAGTTAGAACAGAATAGTTTTATAATATTTCCTTAAAGAAGATGAAAAGATAAAGTTTGACCCTGGAAGGCCATCAGAAAAGATAAAGTTTGACCCTCGAGAATTATAAATGTATGACACAGCTATGTGGTTAACCACATGTAGGACAATTATCCACTACAGAACTGGGACTAAGAAAACAGATTATTTGAGTATGTATGAGATTCCATGTAGCCAATGGAATTTCAAATCTCTACATTTTTTGTTTTATGAAAGAAAAATTCAAATAGTATACTCTGTCATAGAGTAGGACACAGAAATAACCAGATAAGACAGGAGACTGGCCACTACCTCTAGGCAGACTCACCCTCAAGAAGCACAAACTGACAGACAATTCAAGTTGGAAATCACTTTTTACTCCTACACTGAAATATTCTCCCAATTCCTGCCTTCTCAAGTCAATATATTTTATGGTTTTCTGTTAGAACCTAAATCTAATCATATACTTGAATTTATCAATAGAAATGTATTGAAACAGACATTTATATATAAGGAATTCATTTTATAGCCTACTTGTTAGAGAATGTTTCAGTAACTATAGCATCTTTGCAGAAGGGGATCTCAAAAGTCTCAAAAAATTTATTTACCTGCCAAGCACCTAGATGAGTCAAGTATTATTGTGGCTACTTTACAAGCAGGAAACCAAGTAAATGAAAAGTATTGGCTTTTCCAGTGATTCAATAAGCACAGTAAATTGTTGGTGAGCATTAATATGAACATTAAGACCAGAGATGAAAGATATACTTTGTAGCAATATAAGCCAAAAGAAAACCTTGCCTCCTATTACATGATTCCACTAAGGATCTCATGATTCCATTCAGAGATAACACTGTCATGTATATATCGAGTTCAATAAAGGATTTTCCAGTTACCCAGTTTTGTCTCATTCTTACCTGCAGCATTGAAAAATAAAACTGCAATCTGTTGTTGTCCAAGAAAGAAGGCATATCCTTACATAACTATTGGGTACTGGGTTTAATACCTGGGTGATGAAATAACATGTACAACAAACCCCCGTGACACATGTCTACCTATGTAACAAACCTTCACATGCACCTCCAAATCTAAAGTTAAAAAAAAAAAGATTCCTTGTTGTTGCCAAGCTTTAACTCAACTTTATCTTTAAGTATTAGCTTAGCAGAGAAGAGTTCCCAAAGCATCTTGAGAGAAAGGAAGAGCCAACTTGGCATACACTTTATACCATTCTTAAATAAAGTTTGGTAACATTACCTTAATGAGTAACTTCATGTCAAATTCAAGCAATGCCCATTTTGTATAATTAAAGTTCAATATTTTGGGGGGAGCATTCTTCCTTATATTCACACATTTCCATGATTCATTAACATAAGAAAAATTTCTAAAAGTTGGAGCAAAGCTACTAAATTAAATTTATTCTTCAGTATCATTAGAATTTGCTTCAGAGTCAAACCTTCATGTAGACATGTTTAAATACTCTGAAGCAAATAGGGGCAATTTGTTAATGCAAAGTTTTAGCAATATCAAGGTAGTAAGAAACAAGGCAAGTTCAAACACCTGATGAAAATAAGCCTGTTATCTGAACATATAAGAGCTTCTTGAGTATTGATTTGTTGTTGCTGTTGAGGCAAGGGTCTCACTCTGCCAACTAGGATGGAGTGCAGTGGCACAATCTCAGCTCACTGCAACCTCTGCCTCCCAGGTCCAAGCAATTCTTGTGCCTCAGTCTCCCATGTAGCTGGGACTACAGGTGTGCACCACCCCACCTGGCTTTATTTTATTTTTCCATATTTTTTAGTAGAGGCAGGGTTTCGCCATGTTGGTCAGGCTGGTCTCGAACTCCTGGCCTCAAGCAATCCACCTGCCTCAGCCTCCCAAAGTGCTGGGACTGTAGGCATGAGCCACCATGCCCAGCCAGGTACTGATATTTTAAGTTAGATTATTTTTGCCTTTTCTATTAACATTGAAATGTATACATTAATGTGAAGTGAAAGAAGCCAGACACAAAGGCCAGGTATTGTATGACTCCACGTATATAAAATATCCTAAATAGGCAAATCCATAGAGATTAGTGGTTGCCAGCAACTGGGAAAGGAGTGGATGAAGAGTGCCTGGTAAGGGGGTACGTGGGTTTTTTTGCAGAGATGAAAATATTCTGGAATTACATAGTGAAAATAGTTGCACAGCCTTGTGAATATACTAAAAAATACACTGAATTATGTACTTTCAAACTGATGGATTTTATGGTATGTGAAGTATATCTCAATAACAAACTATAAGTTAAACAAATGAAATTTCACTAAATACAGAAGTGTAAAATATTTTCTCATGAAATATGTTTTTTTTCTAGAATTACCTTAAAAAACTTAAAACTATGAACCCTTAAAATCACCACAACTCTAAGGAAGGAGGACACAGAAACTGCTATTAAAACACATTCAAAAAGATAGGTTTCCGAAAACTGAGGTGAAATGTCTGGGACCATCAAGGAAATTAAGTCAAGGCAGTCAGGGAGTAGCACTGGGCCCTTACGTCATGAAAGACTAAAATGATTATTTTGGTGGCATTGACTATGGCCACTGAGTGCATTTAAGGATTAGTAGGACTTCATCTAGAACCAAACAGAACTGTACTAGAACCCAACTTTATTGGTCCATTGGAGCTACCCCACCTAAACTGCCCTAATGCTGGCAATTTGTTAATGTAATGTCACAGCCCAGCCTACAGCTGAGTTCTCTGCCAACCTACAGACAAGAGTCAATATAACAGATAATTTTTGCTTCATTTCACTGAGTTACAGTGGTTTGTAATTCAACAACAGCTGACACAACTTGAAAAACAACTAGAATAACTGAATACATTCTCCTCAATAATGAAGTAAAATGAATTTTTATTTATTTATTTTTTTGGAGACGGAGTCTTGCTTTGTTGCCAGGCTGGAGTGCAGTGGCATGATCTCAGCTCACTGCAACCTCCACTTCCTGGGTTCAAGTGATTCTTCTGCCTCAGCCTCCCGAGGAGATGGGACTACAGGTGCACGCCACCAAGTCCAGCTAGTTTTTGTATTTTTAGTAGAGACGGGATTTCACCATGTTGGCCAGGATGGTCTCGATCTCTTGACCTTGTGATCCACCCACCTCAGCCTCCCAAAGTGCTGGGATTACAGGCATGAGCCACCACGCCCGGCTCATTAAATGCTGGGAAGAGCAGTAAGAAAAATCAGCAGAACTTGCTGATGTGGTAGGGGTACACAGGTTCATTTTTGTCAAAACCTATTTGAAAGCATTAAAATCATTTGGGAACTTGTGACTGTCTACCTATCTCTCTACCTTGGTTGGCTAACTTGTATAGATTAGACCAGTGGTTTGGGAAACCAATTCAGCGGAGTGCCTAGAAGCTTCCCAGGTGAAGCTATAATCATAAACTAGGTTAGAAAACCATTGCAGTAGACTCAACTCCCACCAGACTGGAATCTCTTGTATTCTGTCGTCTTGAGAAATTACTGTGTGAATCTATCTGCAACCACACAGTCTACAGGCTGTTCCGCTGATATGCCAGGTGTGCTCCCACCCTGAGCTTTTGCACTTGCTGTTCTCTTCCCCTGGGTATCTGCATGGTTTGCTGCTTCACTGTCTCAAGCTTTTATTTAACAATCACCTTCACCATGAGGCTACCCAGTGTAGGACTTCAACCCCTACTCCCATCCAGATACATCATATCCCCTTTCTTCATTTTATTTCTCAGTATTTATTAACTAACATCTAGCATCATCTAACAAACTTATCATCTATTAATTTTGTTTGTTGCTTATTTTTTCCACTAAAACATAAGCTCCATGAAGGCAGGGATTTTTGTCAGTTTTATTCATTGCTGTACTCTTTGCACATAGAACAATGCCTACCATACAAATATCTGCTCAATGACTTAATGAACTAGATCTGGGGTGGCAAACCCTAGATCTGGGATAAAGTTTTACTGGAACACAGTCACGCATTCATTTATATATTGTCTACAGCTGTTTTTGTGCTACAAGAGTGGATTTAAACAGTTGTACCAGAGACTATATGACCCATAAAGCTTAAAATATTTGTCAAGACTTTTACAGAAGAAAATTTGCCAATCCCTGAACTAGATGCACCAATCAGAATGTCATGTAGAGTTCCAATTCCAAATGTTTAAGGAACTGTGGTAGATTAAAGATGGCCACATATTCTTTGCGGTTCCTATCATTAAGAGCTGGAGTCTCTTTTCCACCTCTTGAACCAAGGCGGCTTAGTGATTTCCCTCAACCAATAAAATGTGATGAAAGTAACATGAGATTGCCAAGTCTAGGCAGTAAGAGGCCTTGCAGCTTCCACTCAAGCTGTCTTCAAATACTGCCACCATGTTTACAAGCCTGAGCCAGCCTCCTTGAGTATAAGAGATCATGTGGAGAGAGAGGTCCACCCCGCACACTGAGGCTCCAAGCTTGTGAGCAAGCCCAGCTGACACTGCAGAGCCTGGACCATGCTGCCAAAGCACACAATAGCAAGCAAGTAAGTGTTATTTTAAGTCGCTTAGCTTTGGATGGTTTATTGCATAGAAGTTATTTGACACAGTAAGGCTTATTATGATTTTTAGATTAAATCCTTAATTTTCCCTTTTTCCTTCATGCACCTCCATACTACTCTGGGAGCAGCAGCCTCAATCTCAAATTATTTATTTACATGTAAGGTCCCTGTTACTTCAGTTAAATCACAATTTAATAACTAAATTTTATAAATATGTTGACATGTGAAGATTTGAGAGTAGTTTGGGAAGTGTTTGAATTAGTTATTGAACAGAGGTTGGCAAGCCATGGCCTGTGGGGCAGCCACCTAATTCTGTAAATAAAATTTTATCAACACCAGTTATGGCCATTCTTTCACGGATTCTCTATGGTTCATTTTCATGCTATGTTGGCCAAATTAAGTAACAGCAACAAGGCAATATGGCCCACAGGCCTTAATTATTTACTATCTGGTCTTCTGCGGGAAAAGTTTGCCAACCCCTGCTGTACAAAGTTATTTTGAATGTTATTCTTAAAAGTAAAGAAATATAAGAGAGCTATAAAGTACACTTTCTTTATTCTTAAAGACCAAACAATCCTTATAGTGATTTTCTGGTCCTTGAGTAAATACCAACTTAAGACAGTTTAATAAAAATTCTAGTAAGAAATGAGTAGTTTGATTTCTCACACTCCATAAACCAATGGAGACAAACATAACTTCTTTAAATGCTTCTTTAGAGGTGCCACAGTTTTTTGGTGCTGCAGTGTATCATGTAAATCCATTATTCTGACAGTGCTGCTGGTAAAACCGAAGCTGGAATTAATATCCATTATTGAAAGGTCATTGCACACGGATGAGCCAGCAGCCAGTTTAAAACTGTTAATAATGGATATTTTTCAAATATAAACAAAAGGTCTTACTTTGTTTTATAATTCTCTAAATGTTTCCTTTAAAAGAGAAAATGTTTAAGCAAAAAATAAAAAACAAAAAACTAAACTACATAATGCATTACATGCTGATAACATCAGTAAATATACTTAACAGTATTTCTACAGTTTGTGGCATGTCAACAGACACGAACTGAGGCAACAGACACTGAACTGAGGTCCTTACTGATATTACCTACCATACTTCATTGACTCTTAAGATGCCCTTCATCAGAAGGAACATAATTATTTTATATACTGCTAAGAAAGAAAGTGTGCTAATTACAGTATGTTGCATACTTTATCACTTAGAACTACAGCTTACACTCAATGCAAGTGCTCTTTGAGACTCATACGGTTTTTCTCATATACTGCCAATAAATGAGAAAAGTTGACACAGTAAGGTTTATTATAAATTTCAGATCAAATCCTTGGAGATATTTATAATATATATTATATTTATAATATATATTATATTTATAATATATATTATATTTATAATATATATTATATTATATTATATTTATAATATATATTATATTTATAATATATATTATATATTATATATTATATTTATAATATATATTATATATTATATATTATATTTATAATATATATTATATTATATTTATGATATATATTATATTTATAATATATATTATATTATATTTATGATACATATTATATTTATAATATATATTATATTATATTTATGATACATATTATATTTATAATATATATTATATTATATTTATGATATATATTATATTTATGATATATATTATATTATATTTATGATATATATTATATTATATTTATAATGTATATTATATAGTTATAATGTATATTATAGAGTATATTTATAATGTATTATATAGTATATTTATAATGTATATATTATATATAAAATATATATGGCAATATGTGAGAAAAAACATATCAAACTATATGTGTGTGTATATATATATACACATATATATACACATACATATATACACACACATAAAGGGAAAACATAAGTAAAGTTAATTGATTAAGTTATTCTAAAAAGCTCTTCCCATTTGGAGCCTGCCTCTTATTTTTCAGTTAAGATTTAGCAATGCTTGCCTTTTTCCACATCCTTTGTTTCATGAGGAGTATTGGTGCATAAGAGCACTGCTAAAACATAGTCTCCTGAGGTCTCTGGGTTTTCTTCCAGGGTGTTCACACCCATCCTGTATGGTTCAACATGTATGTTCTAGCAGCAATAATTATGTCACGACTACTATACGGAGACCAGTGGCTGATGCACTGATTTCAGAAATTCCACAACATGAAGAAAAATAATGTGTACCTCAGAATTCAGACTTATAACAACCTACCACTAACTCTTGGTGTGGGCTGAGGATGAAAGTCAGTTTGACAGTGACTAACACAATGCAGTGAAGCACTTAAAGCAGAGAACAATCATTTCTACTTCTTTATGTACATTATAATAGCATCAGTATTAGAAATAGTACTGTATGTTTGAAATAGGGAATTTAATACTGTATGAAATGCAATAAATACACAAACCCATGATTGAGGCAGAATTGATCAAAAGCAAAGATTTACAGTAGACTTCATTCAGACCACATACACTCAACACCCACACAGTGGCAGGTGATCTGAGACTCCTCATGTGGCCATACTTCATGAATCTACATACACTCTGGGTTTACAAACACACATAACATCTTTAACCAATTTTGGAAAAATAAGCTCACACACTTAGCAGCCAGACCTGGGTAGTCATTTCTATAGAGTGGACTCTAGACAGTTCAAGCCACGTGGGCCTCCCCTCTGCTCTATAATCCACCAGCTGGGGCCAGGATAGAGTTTCTGACCTAAATGCACTCCTGCCTAGGAAGCCCCATACCCTTCTTTGCCCCACCAGATTCACATTCTGAACACCCTCTTCGACCTTAAGACCATCTGGGCTCATCACGTGTCTCTACTCATGCTGCAGCAAGCAGCTCAGGATTCTTAGGTCATCCCCCTCTTCTGCAGTCTAAAAAGCAAGAGGACTTGCACATCTCTTTCAGATGCCACATCCCACCCACTCCAGCTCCTGAACCCTTCTACTGTGACTTTTGGAGCTCATAGCTATCAGCAAAATCCCTCAGATTGTCAACCGCTTTTCTATATGTTCCTCTTACCTTCCCACTCTATCTGAAACTGTGTCTCTTAGGGCTTTGTATCCTCTGCAGGATACAAAGTGATGAGTGATAAGTATTTCTCCATGAGAAGTGATAAGTATTTCTTCTCACATTCTGCTTTCATTGCTGGGCCCTGGTGACGTTGCCTTGTTTCACAATTCTGTTACTAGACTAAAAATTGACAAACATTTTCTTAAAAGGCAATATAGTAATTATAGCTGACCCTTGAAAAATGCAGGGGTGTTAAAGATGCCAACTGCCCTCCACACACCCCAGTCAAAAATCCCCTTACAACTTTTGACTCCCCCAAAACTTTACTACTAATATACTATTGTTGACTGGGAACCCTACTGATAACATAAATAGTTAACACATTGTGGGTTGATTTTGCATGTATTATGTATTATTAACTGTATTCTTACAACAAAGTAAGTTAGAGAAAAGAAAATGTTATCAAGAATATCACAAGGAAGAGAAAATACATTTACTGTTAAGTGTAAGTGGATCATCATAAAGGTCTTCATCCTCCACGCAGGATGAGGAGGAAGAAGAGGAGGAAGAAGAGGAGGAAGAAGAGGAGGAAGAAGAGGAGGGCTTGGTCTCTCTGTCTCAGGGTAGCAGAGGCTGACAAGGTGGAAGAAGTGGAAGGGCAAACAGGAGAGGCAGGCACACTCAGTGTAACTACATAAATACCTCATGATTTGTCTTGACTTTTTGCTTTTTCATTTCTCTAAAAATGTTTCTAAACAGTACCAATCCTTCTTCCACCATTTGCTTTAGTTTCAGTGCCCACATAAAAATAAATCCATGCTGTAAAAGCAGTCAAAAGCAGTCTTGAGTAACTGGAACTCTTCTGTCAGTTTGTTTAACATCAATTTGTTTTCGGACACTGCTTCTACATCTTCTTCCTCGTCATCTGCCAATGGTTCAGAAGCACTCATCTCCATCAAGATGTCTTCTTTAAATTTCTCTGGTGTGGTGTCTATTAGCTCTTGAATTTTTCTAAGATTCATATCTTGAAACCCTTCACCTCCAATCTTTTTTTTTTTTTTTTTTTGCCATATCCACAATCTCATGATTTCCTTGATTGCTCTGCTATAAATCCCATGAAATCATGCACATCTGGACAGTTTTTTCCAGCAGGAATTTATTGTTTTATGTTTGATAGCTTTTATGGCTTTTTCTACAACAGTGGCGTCTTCAATGGTGTAATCCTCTCATACTTTCATGATATCCTCCGTATCAGCGTTCTTCCACAGAAAAACCATTTTCTTTCCATTTTCTTCGAAAATATTGACATTTTAAAAGTCTTTTATTGAGTAAAAAGCCTGTAATGAGTCCTAAAAAGTCCTATGATCCATGATCTAGAGGCTGAATTACAGGCACTGCATTTGGGGACAAATAGACCATGCTGATACCTTTGGTGCTTAACTCATGGGGTTTGTGGTAGCCAGGACCATTGTTCAATACCAAAAGAATTGTAAAAGGCAGTCCCTTAAATGTAAGGTATTTACCATTTCCAGAAATAAAGCGTCAATGGGATCAATCCAGAAAAAGTGTTCTCATTGTCCAGGCATTCTTGTTGTATAACCGAAAGACTGGCAGCTAGTGTTTTTTCCCTTCAAGGCTTAGGTGTTAGCAGTTTTATAAATAAGCCAAGTCGTGATCATAAAAGTAACAACATTTGCACAAAACAGTGGAGTTAGCCTATCCCTTCCTGCCTTAAATTCTAGCACTCACTTCTCTGCCTTACTAATAAAGAATGTCCTTTGTGGCATTTTCTTTTTTTCCCAAAATAGGGCATTTTCACCCGCATTAAAAACCTGTTCAGGCAGATATGCTTTCTCATCAATGATTTTCTTAATAGTGCCTGGGAACTCATCTGCTGCCTCTTGGTCAGCAGTTCCTTCTCCTCTTTGTTACACTGACATTTTCAAAGCCAAACCTCTTTCTAAAAGTATCAAACCATCCTTTGCTGGCATTAAATTCTCCAGCTTTAGATCCTTCATCTTTTTTTTTTTTTCTTTTTTTTGCTTTAATCTGTCATATAATTACTTTTTCTATAATCATATTAGAGTCTACAGATACACCTTTCTTATAGTAATCTTACACCAACATAAAAGCTGCATTTTCAATGTGAGATTAAAGACTATATCACAAAAATTTTCATGCTTGCTGGCGTAGCGACAGTAGCAGTGTCATGAACTTCCCTTTTGTTTTTTTTTCTACAATGGTCCTTACATTGGATTCATTTATCTTGAAATGGCAGGTAACAGCAGCAAACTTCAATCTACAATACATATCAAACAATTCAACTTTTTTGTTATAATGTCATGACTTTTCTCTGCTTGTTGGAAGCACTTTTAGCATAACTAGTGGCATTTCATATGGGTCCCATGGTGCTATTTAAGGCTTACAATATTACACTGAACACAATGAAAAATACACAAGAACATTGAGATCACTTTTTACCATGATATGCAACTTACTCAAGACAGAACTGCTCATGGGGAGATGATTAACATCACAAGGTATTTTAAATAGATCTCACAACACTTCAGCCCACCACAATTGCAACAGGAGGTAGCTACAAAATTATTATAGTAGTAAAGTAAGTATCACAGTTAATTTTACGCAGTTGTGATTTAATACTGCATTTTTACATTTGTTTATATTTCTCCCTATAAATGTCCTTTGTGGCATTTATGGAGAAAATGATGCCATGTATGGTCTATAAGCATGTGTATGCATGAGTTTTGATAAATTTCAACTTTTTATTTTATCTATTTAATTTTATTTTATACATTTTAAGATAGATACAAATTTTAGATTTGTATATATTTTATGGTAGTCAATGATAAAATAGACTAGTATGGACATAGATTTTATGCATTCATGACATATCTTTTCCTTAGTTTTTTTTGTTGTTTTTGTTTGTTTGTTTGTTTTTAACAATTCTAGGCTATGTGGTTTGTCTGCAAGTTTTTACAAATTCTCATAAATCTCCTAAAATTCATCTGACATATTTAGAGAAACAAATCCACATATAAGTGGAATCATGCAGTTCAAACCATGTTGTTCAAGGGTCAACTGTATTTTAGGCTTTGTGTGCCATGCAGTCTTCATCTCAACTACTTATTACTGCCATTACAGCATAAAACCAGCCATTATCAATACACAAATGAGTAGACTTGTCTATGTTCCAAGAAAACTGTATTTGTAAAAAGAAGTAGCCAACAGCAGGCTACATTTACTGAATCTCAGATCACTACTCTGTACCATCTACTTGCTCTCCCCAAGTTGCCATGATCCTCAGATTATGAAATCTCTCCACCTTATTTTCTGAAGCTCACTGTTACCCTACTACTCTCTAACACTACCACTACCATAATCATTTGTGTGGTTTCTACTTCACTCCATAAAACCTAGAATGTGTCCAGGTTTGTGAAAACTTAAGCATATACAGCTCAGGAACAGGGATGGACCACAGGAAATAAAATTATGATTATTAAACTGCCCCTGTGTAAACAAGGACCCTGACACTTAGGCTTCATTGGCTTCATGGTAAATCCACCTGTAGTACTTCAGAACTCTGACTCTAACCACTGAACACAAAATTTCAGTAGCTACTTACATCATATTACAGATAAATCCTTCCATGTCTCTCAACTGCTTAAGCTCCTGTCCTCTGGGACTTTTGTCATCCATCCCACCTCAGTCACACAATCCCATGCTTTCATAAGCCAGGAGATGCAAACCTCTGCCATCTCAATTTTAGGCATCTGACTCCTCATCCACTATCTCAGTCAGTCAATAGGGCTACTAAGAATCTTAAAGGCATTGTTCCACAGTATCCCAGTTGTCAGCCAAAGTTAGAGGAGAATATTTTGAAGATATTTAAGGGTAGGATTTTTGTTTAATAGAATGAAAATCAGTAATTTATAGAAAACAATGTTTTTTATTTATTATTATTATACTTTAAGTTCTAGGGTACAAGTGCAGAATGTGTAGGTTTGTTACTAGCCATGGCGGTTTGCTGCACCCATCAACCTGTCATCTACATTAGGTATTTCTCCTAATGCTATTCTTCCCCTATCCCCTTATCCCCCTATCCCCCGACATGCCCCAGTGTGTGATGTTCCCCTCCCTGTGTCCATGCGTTTTCATTGTTCAACTCCCACTTAACGAGTGAGAACACGTGGTGTTTGGTTTTCTGTTCTTGTGTTCGTTTGCAGAGAATGATGGTGTCCAGTTTAGTCCATGTCCCTCCAAAGGACATGAATTCATCCTTTTTTATGGTTGCACAGTATTCTATGGTGTGTATGTGCCACATTTTCTTTATCCAGTCTATCACTGATGGGCATTTGGGTTGATTCAAAGTCTATACTATTGTGGATAGTGCCACAATAAACATACATGTGCATGTGTCTTTATAGAAGAATGATTTATAATCCTTTGGGTATATACAGAGTAATGGGATAGCTGGGTCAAATGGTATTTCCAGTTCTAGATCCCTGAGGAATCACCACACTGTCTTCCATAATGGTTGAACTAGTTTACACTCCCAGCAACAGTGTAAAAAAGTTGCTATTTCTCCACATCCTCTCTAGCATCTGCTGTTTCCTGACATTTTAATGATCACCATTATAACTGGTGTGAGATGGTGTCTCTTGGTGCTTTTGATTTGCATTTCTCTAATGACCAGTAATGATGAGGGTTTTTTCCACATGTTTGTTGGCTGCATAAATGTCTTCTTTTGAGAAGTGTCTGTTCCTATCATTTGCCCATTTTTTTGATGGGGTTGTTTTTTTCTCGTAAATTTGCTAAGTTCTTTGTAGATTCTGGATATTATCCCTTTGTCAGATGGATAGAGTGCAAAAATTTTCTCCCATTCTGTAGGTTGCCCGTTCACTCTGAGGATGGTTTCTTTTGCTGTGTGCAGAAGCTCTTTAGTATGATTAGATCCCATTTGTCAATTTTGGCTTTTGTTGCCATTGCTTTTGGTGTTTTAGTCATGAAGTCTTTGCCCATGCCTATGTCCTGAATGGTATTGAACAGGTTTTCTTCTAGGGTTTTTATGGATTTAGGTCTTACATTAAAGTCTTCAATCCATCTTGAATAAATTTTTGTATAAGGTGTAAGGAAGGGATCCAGTTTCAGTTTTCTGCATATGGTTAGCCAGTTTTCCCAACATTATTTATTCAGTAGGGAATCCTTTCCCTATTGTTTGTTTTTGTCAGGTTTCTCAAAGATCAGATGGTTGTAGATTTGTGGTGTTATTTCTTTGGCCTCTGTTCTGTTCCATTGGTCTATATATCTGTTTTGGTACTAACACCATGCTGTTTTTCTTATTGTAGCCTTGTAGTATACTTTGAAGACAGGTAGCATGATGCCTCCAGCTTTGTCCTTTTTGCTTAGGATTGTCTTGGCTATGTGGGCTCTTTTTTGGTTCCATGTGAACTCTAAAGTAGTTTTTTTCCAATTTTGTGAAAAAAGTCAGTGGCAGCTTGATGGGGATAGCATTGAATTTATAAATTACTTTGGGCAGTATGGCCATTTTCATGATATTGATTCTTCCTATCCATGAGGATGGAATGATTTTCCATTTGTTTGTATCCTCTCTTACCTCCTTCAGCAGTGGTTTGTAGTCCTCCTTGATGAGGACCTTCACATCCCTTGTAAGCTGGATTCCTAAGTATTTTATTCTCTTTGTAGCATGTACAGGAGTTCACTTATGATTTTGGCTCTCTGTTATTGATGTATAGGAATGCTTGTAATTTTTGCACATGGATTTTGTATTCTGAGACTTTGCTGAAGTTGCTTATCAGCTTAAGGAGACTTTGGGCTGAGACGATGGGGTTTTCTAAATATACCATCATGTCATCTGCAAACAGAGACAGTTTGACTTCCTCTTTTCCTATTTGAATACCCTTTCTCTCTTTCTCTTGCCTGACTGCCCTGGCCAGAACTTCCAATATTATGTTGAATAGCAGTGGTGAGAGAGGGCATCCTTGTCTTGTGCCGGTTTTCAAAGGGAATGCTTCCAGTTTTTGCCCATTCAGTATGATATTGGCTGTGGGTTTGTCATAAATAGCTTTTATTATTTTGAGATACGTTCCTTCGATACTTAGTTTATTGACAGTTTTTAACATGATGGGCTGTTGAATCTTCTCAAAGGCCTTTTCTGCCTCTATTGAGATAATCATGTGGTTTTTGTCATTGGTTCTGTTTATGTGATGGATTACGTTTATTGATTTGTGTATGTTGAACCAGCCTTGCATCCCAGGGATGAAGCCAACTTGATCATGTTGGATAAGCTTTTTGATGTGCTGCTGGATTTGGTTTGCCAGGATTTTATTGAGGATTTTTGCATCGATGTTCACCTCTGGCCTGAAATTTTCTTTTTCTGTTTTGTCTCTGCCAAGCTTTGGTATCAGGATGATGCTGGCCTCATAAAATGAGTTAGGGAGGATTCTCTCTTTTTCTATTGTTTGGAATAATTTCAGAAGGAATGGTACCAGCTCCTCTTTATACCTCTCTGGTAGAATTCAGCTGTGAATCCATCCAGTCCTGGACTTTTTTTGGTTGGTAGGCTATTAACTACTGCCTCAATTTCAGAACTTGTTATTGGTCTATTCTGGGATTTGACTTCTTCCTGGTTTAGACTTGGGAGGTTGTATGTTTCCTGGAATTTATTCATTTCTTCTAGATTTTCTAGTTTATTTGCATAGAGGTATTTATAGTATTCTCTGTTGGTAGGAAAGCAAAGTTTTTAACTGAATTGTATCATCAGATGCACCTCCAGCTTGACAGGGACAATTCTTTTCAGAACGCAAAGAGGTCTCAAGGTTCCCCAATCTTCTATGACAGCAATAAAGCTGAGAAATCTACTCAACTACAATTATGAGCCATTCTTATGTAAAAGGAAGGTTCAGAGAACATAAAGAACAGCCACAGAGAAGCATTCCCAAGGAGCAGAATTTTGCCCAAAGCAAATAATATTTTTCCCCTAGAACAAAGAGAACTTGCCCATCAAGTTTTCAACGCTGCCATGCATCAGTGACTGCTAGGTGACTTCTGTTTTTCTACTTTTTAAATGAAAGTGTCTATGGTGGTGCTTCCTTCTGTGTCCCACATTATAGTATGAGAATGTGAGAGAGCAGATGATTTGTGTCCTTAGTTCACGTCATCAAGATTGAAAGGAACAATATTCAAGGAGCTGCACCTGAGGATATGTACGCAAGGAGTCTCATGTATATCTAGATTTAATTTAGATAACAAGATCCTTGATTAGGAAGCCTGAAACTAACCTTGTAAGAAGATGAGATCTGGGGGACTATTAGAACAATGTTGCATTGTATGTGGAAAAGAACACACTGTTAGTACCTGATCTCCAAAGATAGTCCCTGAGTTATCTTCTTATATTTAATGAACTATGTCTGCTTGTAGTCACATCCTTTGTGGGATATTTTTAATTACTAATCCAATCTCTTTGTTATAAGTCACTTCATTTTTTCTATTTCTTCTTCAGTCAGTTTTAACAGTTTGTCTTTCTAGAAATTTCATCTAAGTTATCCAATTTATTGGCATACATTTTTTCATAGTATGCCCTTATAATCCTTTTTATCTTTATGAGGTCAAAAGTGATGACCTATTTTCAAATTATCTGTCTCTTTTTTCCGCCAGTTCAAATCTATCCTTGACCCCCTTTAGTGAATTGTTTGTTTCAGTTATTCTACTGTTCAACTTCTGAATTTCCATTTGGTTCATTTTGATAATTTCTGTCTCTCTATATCCTCTATTTGATGTGATATCATTTTCACACTCTTCCTTTAATTCTTTAGACATAGTTTCCTGCAGTTCTTTGCATATACTTACAATAATTGATTTAAAATCTGCCTAGTAAATCCAACATATTGGTCCTTTCAGAAACAGTTTGCCTTGCTTTCTTCCTGTGTATAGGCCATATTTTCCTAGTTTGGCTTTTTGACATGCTTTGTGATTTTTTGTTGAAAACTGAACACCTTGGATGATATAATGTGTCAACACTGGAAATCAGACCCTCCCACTGAGGATATTTTGTTATTGCTATTTTATTGTTGTTTGTTCAGTGACACTTTTGTGCTAATATTGTAAAGTCTATATTCTCTGTGCAGTGTGGCCACAGAATGGTCCATTCATTTAGCTCAATGGTCAGCTAACAACTGTCCAAACATTTCCTTAAATGCCTTAAATCAGTAGGTATTCCACCCTTTGTCAAGGGGCTATGTATATGTGTTGGAGCATGCCTCCAACATTTAGGCAATTTACAGTTCTGCACAGGGCCTCAGCATCAGCCAGAAGAGAGAGACTGGGTCCCCTTCAGGTCTTTCTTGGTCATATGTATAGCCCTATGCACACACACACAGCCTTTTGTATTCCTCAGGAATACATTAGGAGTTTTGCAAAGTCTCCAGTGGATATTTCCTTCCCTAGAACTTCTTTTAAGTTTCTTGACAAACTCTTCTTTGCTACAGATGGTCTCTCAACTTCAAGCAGCTATGATGTTTAAAAATTGTCAATGATTGTTTGCTATAAATGCCAGTACTATTGACTTTTCCCTCAGATGAGCTCCAAGTCAGGTCAAACAGTGACAATGACCTATGAGTAGGGTTTTTCCAGGGAATTATGAGACAGGTCAAATTGTGGCAATGCTCTGCTAGTGAAATTTTTAGGGCGGGGTTCCAAATACAAGTGGCCCATTCCAGAAGCTTCAAGTCTGCTTGACCTCTACGGTGTTGTTGAAGTTGCTAATCTTCAAGGCTACCGTGCAGGTATGAAAGAGAGGATGGTGTCAGACTAAGTTACACTGCCACCAACTCACTGTTCTTACTGAGATTCATCAGTTTTTCTTGAATAAACACTCCTTGTATTGTTGCAAGGCTGTGGTAACTTGGTAATTTACAGAATTCTGAATGTTAACTTTCACAATTTACTCACTATTTTTGTTGGTTTTTGGTTTTATTGTGGGGCAGATTTGTGGAGGTCCTCAATCCACCTTTCTGGGAACCTTCCTAGTCCGTTTTATTTTAGGTAATAAAAAAAATTACAGAGTAACAAAAAAAAGGTATTCTTTCATAATTAACCATACTCGCATTCTCTCGGGCACTTCATTTCTTACTGTAAATTTGAGTTTCAGTTTTCATCTGGTATCTCTTCCTTTTAGCCTGAAAAACTTAATTTAGCATTTCTTGTAAAGCAGGCCTGCAGTGACAAATTTTCTTAGCTGTAATTTATCTCAAATGTCCTTATTTCACCTTCATTTTAAAAGATATTTTCTGGAGATATAAAAATATAGATTGGCAACTTTTTATTCTTCTGGTACTTTAAAGATGGTTTTCTGCTTCCCTGGCCTCCATTGTTTCTGTCAAGGGTCAGCCACCATTTGTATTATTCATTACCCTTTATGTAATATGTAATTTTTCTGTGAATATTTCAAGATTTTATCTCCAATTTTTAGGAGTTTGACTATCATGTGCTTAGGTGAATTTTGTTTATTTGCTTTTTAATCTTCCAAGGGTTTTCTGACCTTTCTAAACCTGTAGACAAATATGCTTTACCAACTTTGTGAAGATCTTGGCCATTACTTCTTTAAATTCTTCTTCTGCCCCATTCTCTCTCTTCTGTTTCTGGGATTCCAAAGTACACATATATTAGAATGCTGGAAATTGTCCCATAGGCTTTTTCAATTTTTTAAATATTTTCTTTCTCTGTCCTTCACATGGGAAAATTTCTATTAATCTTCTATGGCTTTTAATCTGCTGAAAAGCCCAGCCAAGGAATTTTTTCGTTTTAAATATTGAACTTTTCAGTTTAAGACTTTTATATGGTTCTTCTTTATAGATTCATTACTCTGATGAGATCTTCTACCTCTTCACTTATAATCTTTACTTTTTGGCTTTGAATATATTTGTAATAGTCTTTTCAAAATTCTGGCCTGTTAATTCCAACATCTGGGTGATCTTGGGTTTTGTTTCAGCTGATATTTCATTATTATTATGGGTCACATTCTTCAAATTATTTCTGTATCCCGTAAGTTTTGGTTTATGCTAGTCACGGGGAATAATATGTTGTGGGGAATCTGGATTACGTCACCTTCATTTTAGTGGTACTGATTTTTGTTCTGGCAGGCAGTTAAATTCTTGGTTACTCTTTTGACCCCAAAATGCTTAGTTTTATTCTATTAGGACAGATCTATACTGATTTAATCCTTAGACCAAGAGGACTTAGCCCTTACTTTAGGACATGACCCATATTCTAAAGCAGGTCTATAGTAGCCCTTAATTTCAGGCTAGTTTAGCTTTACTCAGGTGCACAGCAAGGACTGCCACTGTCGTGAGGCTGGGGTTCTAACATCTTTCATTACTGCTCATCATTGTGTCAGTTCAGCCCTCAGCTTTGCAACATGTACCCCACGTCTGCGAGGTCTAACATAATCTTGCTCTGTGCAGGTATAGCCCAGCCCTCACCAAAAACCTGTGGAAAACTCCGATGTAGGTTTCTGGGCCCTATTCCTCTATGAACCTCACTCCTGTCTTATACTCTGCCCTGTTAATCCTCACTAGCTCACATCCCTAAACGCTGGTCTTTTCCTTCCCACCTCAACAATAACTCTATTTCTACTTAGATTCTACTTCCTTCCCTAGGCAAAAAAAAAAAAAAAAAAAAAAAAGCCAGAGTGAACACAAGGTTCACCTCATGTGTTTCACTGCTCTCAAGGACCGCAGCCCTGTTCTGTCTGTTAAAAGATGTTTTCCTGCTCTTCTGGCCTCTGTTGATTTTGACACGAGGTCAGCTATCATTTGTATTGCTTGCCCTCCTTGATATAACTAGTAGTTTTTCTATGAATACTTTCAAAACTTGATTTCCAGTTCTCAGGTTGCTTGAAAACAGTTGCTTCACATACTTTGTTGAGTTTTACTGTCACTGATAGTGGGAGGTCATGTTACTACCAGTCACTGTCACAAGAGAAAGCCAATATGCACCTTTTCGGGAGCACATTATAAATCATGAAAATTGAACACAGAGTAGGTTCAAGGTAACATTAATAAATTTTAAAAAGTAGAAATGGTACTCCCAACATTTGCTGATCATGATGCAGTAAAACTAGAAATATCTGGGAGGCTTTCAAGATGGCTGACTAAAGGCACACATGTACCCACAAGGAAGGACCAAAACAGTAAGGAGATAAGCATGTGTTGATTAGAGCATCTAAGAGAGCACTCGAATTCAGCAGGGAAGGGACAGGGAACACCTGAGGCACAGAAAGAGAGAAAAGTGAAGCAGCCATTGCTGCCAATCCAGGATCAACTTGGAGCCCAGAGAGGCTCCCCAGTGTAGGGAAAGGCTAAGAGATCCCAGTGGTCCACATTCCCACTGTGGACCCTTGCAAACCCTAGCCATGGGAGAGTCCCTTCACTCTTACAGGCCCTGAGACTAGTAGAGTGAGCTAATTGGAGTCTGGACAATGGCACTGCTCTAGACAGGGACTTAATACTGGGTCCCACACATTCTCCCAAGACCCGAGCAGTGGCAGAATGGCATTCTGAGCACCCAGCTCCCACCATACTGCATTCTGCCCTGGGGACCAACAGCCCCTAAATCTCTACATCCCTGGAGTCCTGCTGACATCCCTCAGTATCCACCCAGAGGGATGCAGCAATGCAATGCCAGCTGGAACCATAACATGGCCAGTTTTCAGCACTCTAGCCCATGCAGTGTCCTACACCATGAAAACAAGCATTGCAGCAGGGGAGGCTGCTCCTGGGACAAAGGGAGCCGAAACATGCACTCCCCAGAGACAGAGTTGCCTGCCTGCCACCTGGGGATGCTGCCACCAACAGCAACCCTGTACCTACTCCTACCCCCACAGTAACACGGCTACTGTGTACTTTAAAGTGTCTTCAGGGGGCCTAGGGACCAGCCCTCTAGAATACCAACCCAGGGCTTGAGGATAGGCTTATCTTGCCCACTGCTGCTGCCACCTGAGCACACCACACAGAAACCTGGGGAATGCCCTGCTCCACCCGCCACAGCCTGTGCCCATGTGCACCATTAGAAAGTCTGAGGAAGGCCCTGCTTCACCTGCTGTCGCCTCTCTAGGTGTCCGAGCACACCTCCCAAGGGCCTGGGGATCATCTCAGCCTGTCTGTTGCCCCAAGCACACATACACATCAGGAGGCCTGACACAGGACCCAACCCACCCCAATCCCCAGTGCCCGTGCATTCTGCCCGGAGGCCTGCTGACTGGCCCACTCCATCTATCACCCTGAGCAAGCACATACATCACCAGAAACCCTGACAAAAGACAAAGCCTACCTGCCACCAGCACCCAAACACACTGTCTCAGGACCTGGGGATTATCCTGCCCTATCCACCCACGCATGCCACATGGGGTCCTGGAGACCGGCATGTGCAGAATGTCATTACCACTGCTAGCATCAGCATATGCCACACGGAAGCCAAACAGTTGGCTTACCATCCCAATGCCATTGCAGATGCCATGCACACTACCCGGAGGAAAAATGACCCACCCACCCTCCCTGCCCACTACTGCCACTGCCAGGACCTGAGCAAGCCATCTTTAGGACCATAAATTAACCCACCTAAAGTCATTAATACTGGTGCCCACCTATACCATCCAGGGACCCAAAGACAGGCACCCTCAGGTCACTGCCACCACCACCACCACTGGGGCCTGAATACCAGCCTGGCTAGCATCTCCATCCCCCAGCAAAATATCACCATTGCCTCCATTAACAACCACATCCTAAGCCACAGAGGAAATCACAGATACCACTGATGCTGACTGCAGCCAAAGAAATAATACAGATACTATACTACTGCATGAACCCAGAATCAAAGCTGAAGTGTCCTACTCAACCAACACTACACATACATCTACACATAAAAAGTCTTCCCCTAAGAAATTCAATCTGAAAAATAGGAAGAAGTGCCTGTTACACAAGATGCACAGATACCAACATAAGGACACAAGGAAAATGAAAAGGCAAAAAAACATGACACCACCAGAGGAATGCAATAATTCTCTAGAAACAGATCCCAACAAAAAAGAAATCAAAGGTATTTGTAAAAAAGAATTCAAACTAATGATATTAAAGAGGCTCAGTGAAATATAAGAGGATACAGATGAACAAAACAAATCAGAAAAACAACTCATGCTATCAATGAGAAATTTCAACAAAGAGATAGCTGTCATTAAGGAGGACCAAACAGAAAATCTGGAACTGAAGAATTAAATGAATGGAATAAAAATTAAATCAAGAAATTCAATAACAGACTATATAAAGAAGAAGACAGAATTTTAGAAATTGAAGAAAGGTCTTGAAATAACCCAGTCAGGTAAAAAAATAATAAAAATTAAAACTTAAAAAAAAATGAAAAGAGTTTCTCTGATATAGCAGACACCATAAAGAGAGTAAATATTCAAATTTTGGGTGTTCCAGAAGTAGAAGAGATAGGCAACGGCATAGAAAACCTATGTAATAAAATAATAGCTGAAAAATTCCCAAGTCTTGCAAGATCTTTAGATTCCAGAAACAGGAAGCTCAAATATTCCCAATCAGATACAACCCAAAAAGGTCTTTTCTAAGGTACATTATAGTCAAACTGTCAAAAGTCAAAGAAAAACAGAGAATTCTAAAAATAGAAAGAAAAAAAGTGTCAAGTCACATATAAGGATATGACCATCAGCCTAACTGCATTTCTCAGAAGAAAGTCTACAGTCAGGAGACAACTGGATGATATATTTGAAGTGCAAAAACAAAAAAAAAAAAAGAAGAGAAAACAACAACAAAAACCCTGTGAGCTAAGAATACTATGCCCAGCAAATCTATCCTTCAAAATGTAAGATAAATAAAATCTTTAGCAGACAAACACAAACTAAGAGCTCATCACCACTAGGCCAGTCACAAAAATAAAAATAAAAAATAAAAATAAATGCTTACAGGAATCCTACATATGAAAGGGAGTGGACAATATTTACCATCACATGAGTATAAAACTTACTATTAGACCAAACACAAAAATGAGAAGCAGAAAAAACTCAAATGTGAGTAAAACATAAAGCCTAAGTAGTTATTAACTTCAATTAAAAAAAAAAAGACAAAGAAACAAAAGATATGCAAAACAATCAGAAGATAAATAACATAATGACTGAAATAAATCCTTACCTATCAATAATAACCTTGAATATAAATGGATTAAACTCCCCACTTAAAAGGTATAGACTAGCCGAACGAATTTTAAAAACCATGAACCGGGGGCGGAGCAAGATGGCCGAATAGGAACAGCTCCAGTCTCCAACTCCCAGCGCGAGCGACACAGAAGACCGGTGATTTCTACATTTTCAACTGAGGTACTGGGTTCATCTCACTGGGGAGTGCCGGACGATCGGTGCTGGTCAGCTGCTGCAGCCCGACCAGCGACCAGCGAGAACTGAAGCAGGGCGAGGCATTGCCTCACCTGGGAAGCGCAAGGGGGAAGGGAATCCCTTTTCCTAGCCAGGGGAACTGAGACACACAACACCTGGAAAATCGGGTAACTCCCACCCCAATACTGCGCTTTAAGCAAACAGGCACACCAGGAGATCATATCCCACACCTGGCCGGGAGGGTCCCACACCCATGGAGCCTCCCTCATTGCTAGCACAGTAGTCTGTGATCTACCAGCAAGGCAGCAGCGAGGCTGGGGGAGGGGCGCCCACCATTGCTGAGGCTTAAGTAGGTAAACAAAGCTGCTGGGAAGCTCGAACTGGGTGGAGCTCACAGCAGCTCAAGGAAACCTGCCTGTCTCTGTAGACTCCACCTCTGGGGACAGGGCAATAACAAACACAGCCGAAACCTCTGCAGACCCAAACGACTCTGTCTGACAGCTTTGAAGAGAGCAGTGGATCTCCCAACACGGAGGTTGAGATCTGAGAAGGGACAGACTCCCTGCTCAAGTGGGTCCCTGACCCCTGAGTAGCCTAACTGGGAGACATCCCCCACTAGGGGCAGTCTGACACCCCACACCTCACAGGGTGGAGTACACCCCTGAGAGGAAGCTTCCAAAGCAAGAATCAGACAGGTACACTCGCTGTTCAGAAATATTCTATCTTCTGCAGCCTCTGCTGCTGATACCCAGGCAAACAGGGTCTGGAGTGGACCTCAAGCAATCTCCAACAGACCTACAGCTGAGGGTCCTGACTGTTAGAAGGAAAACTATCAAACAGGAAGGACACCTACACCAAAACCCCGTCAGTACATCACCATCATCAAAGACCAGAGGCAGATAAAACCACAAAGATGGGGAAAAAGCAGGGCAGAAAAGCTGGAAATTCAAAAAATAAGAGCGCATCTCCCCCGGCAAAGGAGCGCAGCTCATCGCCAGCAACGGATCAAAGCTGGACGGAGAATGACTTTGACGAGATGAGAGAAGAAGGCTTCAGTCCATCAAATTTCTCAGAGCTAAAGGAGGAATTACGTACCCAGCGCAAAGAAACTAAAAATCTTGAAAAAAAAGTGGAAGAATTGATGGTTAGAGTAATTAATGCAGAGAAGGTCATAAACGAAATGAAAGAGATGAAAACCATGACACGAGAAATACGTGACAAATGCACAAGCTTCAGTAACCGACTCGATCAACTGGAAGAAGGAGTATCAGCGATTGAGGATCAAATGAATGAAATGAAGCGAGAAGAGAAACCAAAAGAAAAAAGAAGAAAAAGAAATGCACAAAGCCTGCAAGAAGTATGGGATTATGTAAAAAGACCAAATCTACGTCTGATTGGGGTACCTGAAAGTGAGGGGGAAAATGGAACCAAGTTGGAAAACACTCTTCAGGATATCATCCAGGAGAACTTCCCCAACCTAGTAGGGCAGGCCAACATTCAAATTCAGGAAATACAGAGAACGCCACAAAGATACTCCTCGAGAAGAGCAACTCCAAGACACATAATTGCCAGATTCACCAAAGTTGAAATGAAGGAAAAAATCTTAAGGGCAGCCAGAGAGAAAGGTCGAGTTACCCACAAAGGGAAGCCCATCAGACTAACAGCAGATCTCTCGGCAGAAACTCTCCAAGCCAGAAGAGAGTGGGGGCCAATATTCAACATTCTTAAAGAAAAGAATTTTAAACCCAGAATTTCATATCCAGCCAAACTAAGTTTCATAAGTGAAGGAGAAATAAAATCCTTTACAGATAAGCAAATGCTTAGAGATTTTGTCACCACTAGGCCTGCCTTACAAGAGACCCTGAAGGAAGCACTAAACATGGAAAGGAACAACCGGTACCAGCCATTGCAAAAACATGCCAAAATGTAAAGACCATCGAGGCTAGGAAGAAACTGCATCAACTAATGAGCAAAATAACCAGTTAATATCATAATGGCAGGATCAACTTCACACATAACAATCTTAACCTTAAATGTAAATGGACTGAATGCTCCAATTAAAAGACACAGACTGGCAAACTGGATCAAGAGTCAAGACCCATCAGTCTGTTGTATTCAGGAGACCCATCTCACATGCAGAGACATACATAGGCTCAAAATAAAGGGATGGAGGAAGATTTACCAAGCAAATGGAGAACAAAAAAAAGCAGGGATTGCAATACTAGTCTCTGATAAAACAGACTTTAAACCATCAAAGATCAAAAGAGACAAAGAAGGCCATTACATAATGGTAAAGGGATCAATTCAACAGGAAGAGCTAACTATCCTAAATATATATGCACCCAATACAGGAGCACCCAGATTCATAAAGCAAGTCCTTAGAGACTTACAAAGAGACTTAGACTCCCATACAATATAATGGGAGACTTCAACACTCCACTGTCAACATTAGACAGATCAACGAGACAGAAAGTTAACAAGGATATCCAGGAATTGAACTCATCTCTGCAGCAAGCAGACCTAATAGACATCTATAGAATTCTCCACCCCAAATCAACAGAATATACATTCTTCTCAGCACCACATCGTACTTACTCCAAAATCGACCACGTAATTGGAAGTAAAGCACTCCTCAGCAAATGTACAAGAACAGAAATTATAACAAACTGTCTCTCAGACCACAGTGCAATCAAACTAGAACTCAGGACTAAGAAACTCAACCAAAACCGCTCAACTACAGGGAAACTGAACAACCTGCTCCTGAATGACTACTGGGTACATAACGAAATGAAGGCAGAAATAAAGATGTTCTTTGAAACCAATGAGAACAAAGATACAACATACCAGAATCTCTGGGACACATTGAAAGCAGTGTGTAGAGGGAAATTTATAGCACTAAATGCCCACAAGAGAAAGCAGGAAAGATCTAAAATTGACACTCTAACATCGCAATTAAAAGAACTAGAGAAGCAAGAGCAAACACATTCGAAAGCTAGCAGAAGGCAAGAAATAACTAAGATCAGAGCAGAACTGAAGGAGATAGAGACACAAAAAACTCTCCAAAAAAATCAATGAATCCAGGAGTTGGTTTTTTGAAAAGATCAACAAAATTGACAGAACACTAGCAAGACTAATAAAGAAGAAAAGAGAGAAGAATCAAATCGACGCAATTAAAAATGATAAAGGGGATATCACCACCGACCCCACAGAAATACAAACTACCATCAGAGAATACTATAAACACCTCTACGCAAATAAACTGGAAAATCTAGAAGAAATGGATAATTTCCTGGACACTTACACTCTTCCAAGACTAAACCAGGAAGAAGTTGAATCCCTGAATAGACCAATAGTAGGCTCTGAAATTGAGGCAATAATTAATAGCCTACCAACCAAAAAAAGTCCAGGACCAGATGGATTCACAGCTGAATTCTACCAGAGGTACAAGGAGGAGTTGGTACCATTCCTTCTGAAACTATTCCAATCAATAGAAAAAGAGGGAATCCTCCCTAACTCATTTTATGAGGCCAACATCATCCTGATACCAAAGCCTGGCAGAGACACAACAAAAAAAGAGAATTTTAGACCAATATCCCTGATGAACATCGATGCAAAAATCCTCAATAAAATACTGGCAAACCGGATTCAGCAACACATCAAAAAGCTTATCCACCATGATCAAGTGGGCTTCATCCCTGGGATGCAAGGTTGGTTCAACATTCGCAAATCAATAAACATAATCCAGCATATAAACAGAACCAAAGACAAGAACCACATGATTATCTCAATAGATGCAGAAAAGGCTTTTGACAAAATTCAACAGCCCTTCATGCTAAAAACGCTCAATAAATTCGGTATTGATGGAACGTACCTCAAAATAATAAGAGCTATTTATGACAAACCCACAGCCAATATCATACTGAATGGGCAAAAACTGGATAAATTCCCTTTGAAAACTGGCACAAGACAGGGATGCCCTCTCTCACCACTCCTATTCAACATAGTGCTGGAAGTTCTGGCTAGGGCAATTAGGCAAGAGAAAGAAATCAAGGGTATTCAGTTAGGAAAAGAAGAAGTCAAACTCTTCCTGTTTGCAGATTACATGATTGTATATTTAGAAAACCCCATTGTCTCAGCCCAAAATCTCCTTAAGCTGATAAGCAACTTCAGCAAAGTCTCAGGATACAAAATTAATGTGCAAAAATCACAAGCATTCTTATACATCAGTAACAGACAAACAGAGAGCCAAATCAGGAATGAACTTCCATTCACAATTGCTTCAAGGAGAATCAAATACCTAGGAATCCAACTTACAAGGGATGTCAAGGACCTCTTCAAGGAGAACTACAAACCACTGCTCAGTGAAATCAAAGAGGACACAAACAAATGGAAGAACATACCATGCTCATGGATAGGAAGAATCAATATCGTGAAAATGGCCATACTGCCCAAGGTAATTTATAGATTCAATGCCATCCCCATCAAGCTACCAATGAGTTTCTTCACAGAATTGGAAAAAACTGCTTTAAAGTTCATATGGAACCAAAAAAGAGCCCGCATCTCCAAGACAATCCTAAGTCAAAAGAACAAAGCTGGAGGCATCACGCTACCTGACTTCAAACTATACTACAAGGCTACAGTAACCAAAACAGCATGGTACTGGTACCAAAACAGAGATATAGACCAATGGAACAGAACAGAGTCCTCAGAAATAATACCACACATCTACAGCCATCTGATCTTTGACAAACCTGAGAAAAACAAGAAATGGGGAAAGGATTCCCTATTTAATAAATGGTGCTGGGAAAATTGGCTAGCCACAAGTAGAAAGCTGAAACTGGATCCTTTCCTTACTCCTTATACGAAAATTAATTCAAGATGGATTAGAGACTTAAATGTTAGACCTAATACCATAAAAATCCTAGAGGAAAACCTAGGTAGTACCATTCAGGACATAGGCATGGGCAAAGACTTCATGTCTAAAACACCAAAAGCAACGGCAGCAAAAGCCAAAATTGACAAATGGGATCTCATTAAACTAAAGAGCTTCTGCACAGCAAAAGAAACTACCATCAGAGTGAACAGGCAACCTACAGAATGGGAGAAAATTTTTGCAATCTACTCATCTGACAAAGGGCTAATATCCAGAACCTACAAAGAACTCAAACAAATTTACAAGAAAAAACAAAGAACCCCATCAAAAAGTGGGCAAAGGATATGAACAGACATTTCTCAAAAGAAGACATTCATACAGCCAACAGACACATGAAAAAATGCTCATCATCACTGGCCATCAGAGAAATGCAAATCAAAACCACAATGAGATACCATCTCACACCAGTTAGAATGGCGATCATTAAAAAGTCAGGCAACAACAGGTGCTGGAGAGGATGTGGAGAAATAGGAACACTTTTACACTGTTGGTGGGATTGTAAACTAGTTCAACCATTATGGAAAACAGTATGGCGATTCCTCAAGGATCTAGAACTAGATGTACCATACGACCCAGCCATCCCATTACTGGGTATATACCCAAAGGATTATAAATTATGCTGCTATAAAGACACATGCACACGTATGTTTATTGCAGCACTATTCACAATAGCAAAGACTTGGAATCAACCCAAATGTCCATCAGTGACAGATTGGATTAAGAAAATGTGGCACATATACATCATGGAATACTATGCAGCCATCAAAAAGGATGAGTTTGTGTCCTTTGTAGGGACATGGATGCAGCTGGAAACCATCATTCTTAGCAAACTATCACAAGAACAGAAAACCAAACACCGCATGTTCTCACTCATAGGTGGGAACTGAACAATGAGATCATCTGGACTCAGGAAGGGGAACATCACACACAGGGGCCTATCATGGGGAGGGGGGAGGGGGGAGGGATTGCACTGGCAGTTATACCTGATGTAAATGACGAGTTGATCGGTGCAGCACACCAACATGGCACAAGTATACATATGTAACAAACCTGCACGTTATGCACATGTACCCTACAACTTAAAGTATAATAATAATAAATAAATTTAAAAAATAAAATAAAATAAAATAAAATAAATTAACTAACTAATTAGCTGGGCATGGTGGCATGCGCCTGTAGTCTCAGCTGCTAGAGAGGCTGAGGTAGCCTCCTACCTGAGCCCAGGGAGTTCAGGCTGCAGTGAGCCGTGATCGCCTAACTGCACTCCAGCCAGGGCAACAGAGTGGGACTCTGTCTCAAAAAAACAAAACAATAAAAACAACAACAACAACAAAACAAAGCTTATAGAATAAGGACATAAAGCTATACCATGTCCTTGTGTTCCAAGCTAAGTGTTATTACAAAAGAGTCAACAAATAGAAAAGGTTTTTTAAGTTATGAAGTTTAAAAGTTATAGTAAGCTAATTTCCTATGGAACAAAGAAAAAACTTTTAAAAATGTACTTTAGATTCTAGGGTACATGTGCACAACATGCAGGGCTGATACATAGGTATACATGTGCCATGCTGGTTTGTTGCACCCATCGACTCGTCATTTACATTAGGTATTTCTCTTAATACCATCCCTCCCCCAGCTCCCCACCCCCCAACATGCCCCAGTGCATGATGGTCCCCACCCTGTGTCCAGGTGTTCTCATTGTTCAATTCCCACCTATGAGTGAGAACATGTGGGGTTTGGTTTTCTGTTCTTGTGATAGTTTGCTAAGAATAATGGTCTCCAGCTTCATCCATGTCCCTGCAAAAGACACGAACTCATCCCTTTTTATGGCTGCACAGTATTCCATGGTGTATATGTGCCACATTTTCTTAATCCAGTCTATCATTGATGGACATTTAGGTTGGTTCCAAGTCTTTGCTATTGTGAATAATGCCGCAATAAACATACGTGTGCATGTGTCTTTATAGCAGCATGATTTATAATCCTTTGGGTATATACCCAGTAATGGGATCACTGGGTCAAATGGTATTTCTAGTTCTATATCCTTGAGGCATTGCCACACTGTCTTCCACAATGGTTGAACTAATTTACACTCCCACCAACAGTGTAAAAGCGTTCCTATTTCTCAACATCCTCTCCAGCACCTTTTGTTTGC
Organism: Macaca nemestrina; assembly: GCF_043159975.1. Taxonomy (NCBI): domain Eukaryota; kingdom Metazoa; phylum Chordata; class Mammalia; order Primates; family Cercopithecidae; genus Macaca; species Macaca nemestrina. The sequence goes on from NC_092126.1 coordinate 104,953,562, forward strand.
TGATTTTTAAATGATCACCATTCTAACTTGTATGAGATGGTACCTTATTGTGGTTTTGATTTGCATTTCTCTGATGGCCAGTGATGATGAGCATTTTTTTCATGTGTTGTTGGCTGCATAAATGTCTTCTTTTGAGAAGTGTCTGTTCATATTCTTTGCCCACTTTTTGATGGGGTTGTTTTATTTCTTGTAAATTTGTTTAACTTCTTTTGTGGATTCTGGATATTAGCCCTTTGTCAGATGGGTAGATTGCAAAGATTTTCTCCCATTCTGTACTTGCCTATTCACTCTGATGGTAGTTTCTTTTGCAGAAGCTCTTTAGTTTAATTAGATCCCATTTGTCTATCCTGGCTTTTGTTGCCATTGCTTTTGGTGTTTTAATCATGAAGTCTTTGCCCATGCCTATGTCCTGAATGGTATTGCCTAGGTTTTCTTCTAGGGTTTTTATGGTTTTAGGTCTAACATTTAAGTCTTTAATCCATCTTGAATTAGTTTTTCTATAAAGTGTAAGGAAGGGATCCAGTTTCAGCTTTCTACATATGGCTAGCCAGTTTTCCCAGCACCATTTATTAAATAGGAAACCCTTTCCCCATTGCTTTTGTCAGGTTTGTCAAAGATCAGATGGTTGTAGATGTGTGGTATTATTTCTGAAGCCTCTGTTCTGTTCCATTGGTCTATATATCTGTTTTGGTGCCAGTATCATGCTGTTTTGGTTACTGTAGCCTTGTAGTATAATTTGAAGTCAGGTAGCGTGATGCCTCCAGCTTTGTTCTTTTTGCTTTGGATTATTTTGGCAATGCGGGCTCTTTTTTGATTCTGTATGAACTTTAAAGTAGTTTTCTCCAATTTTGAGGAAGAAAGACATTGGTAGTTTGATGGGGATGGCACTGAATCTATAAATTACCTTGGATAGTAGGGCCATTTCCACAATATTGATTCTTCCTATCCATGAGCATGGAATGCTTTTCCCTTTGTGTCCTCTTTTATTTCGTTGAACAGTGGTTTGTAGTTCTCCTTGAAGAGGTCCTTCACATCCCTTGTAAGTTGGATTCCTAGGTATTTTATTCTTTTTGTAGCATCTGTGAATGGGAGTTCACTCATGATTTGGTTCTCTGTTTGTCTATCATTGGTGTATAGGAATGCTTGTGATTTTTGTACATTGATTTTGTATCCTGAGACTTTGCTGAAGTTGTTTATCAGGTTAAGGAGATTTCGGACTGAGACAACGGGGTTTTCTAAATATACAATCATGTCATCTACAAACAGGGATGATTTTATTTCCTCTTTTCCTAATGAATACCCTTTATTTTTTTCTCTTGCCTGATTGCCCTGGCTGGAACTTCAAACACTATGTTGAATAGGAGTGGTGAGAGCGGGCATCCTTGTCTTGTGCCGGTTTTCAAAGAGAATGCTTCCAGTTTTTGCCCATTCAATATGATATTGGCTGTGGGTTTGTCATAAATAGCTCTTATTATTTTGAGATACATTCCTTCAATATCTAGTTTATTGAGTTTTTAGCATAAAGGTCTGTTCAATCTTGTCGAAGGCCTTTTCTGTATCTATTGAGATAATCATGTGGTTTTTGTCATTGGTTCTATTTATGTGATGGATTACGCTTATTGATTTGTGTATGCTGAACCAGCCTTGTATCCCAGGGATGAAGCCCACTTGATCATGGTAGATAAGCTTTTTGATGTGCTGCTGGATTTGGTTTGCCAGGATTTTATTGAGGATTTTTACATCAATGTTCACCTTTGGCCTGAAATTTTCTTTTTCTGTTGTGTCTCTGCCAAGTTTTGGTATCGGGATGATGCTGGCCTCATAAAATGAGTTAGGGAGAATTCCCTCTTTTTATTGATTGGAATAGTTTCAGAAGGAATGTTACCGGCTCCTCTTTGTACCTCTCTGGTAGAATTCAGCTGTGAATTCATCTTGCCCTGGACTTTTTTTGGTTGGTAGGCTACTAATTATTGCCTCCATTTCAGAGCCTGGTATTGTTATATTCAGAGATTCAACTTCTTCCTGGTTTAGTCTTGGAAGGGTGTAGTGTCCATGAATTTATCCATTTCTTCTAGATTTTCTAGCTTATTTGCATAGAGGTGTTTATAGTATTCTCTGACGGTAGCTTGTGTTTCTGTGGGTTCAGTGGTGATATCCCCCTTTATCATTTTTATTGTGTCTATTTGATTATTCTCTCTTTTCTTCTATATTAATCTTGCTAGTTGTCTATTAAGTTGTTGATCTTTTCAAAAAACCAGCTCCTGGATTCATTCGTTTTTTGAAGTGTTTTGTGTTTCTCTATCTCTTTCAGTTCTGCTCTGCTCTTAGTTATTTCTTGCCTTCTGCTAGTTTTTGAATGTCTTTGCTCTTGCTTCTCTAGTGCTTTTAAGTGTGATGTTAGGGTGTTGATTTTAGATCTTTCCTGCTTTCTGTTGTGGGTATTTAGTGCTATAAACTTTCCTTTAAACACTGCTTTAAATGTGTCCCAGAGATTCTGGTACGTTGTGTCTTTCTTCTCACTGGTTTCAAAGAACATCTTTATGTCTGCCTCATTTGTTATTTACCCAGTAGTCATTCAGGAGCAGGTTGTTCAGTTTCAACGTAGTTGAGCAGTTCTGAGGGAGTTTCTTAATCCTGAGTTCTAGTTTGATTGCACTGTGGTCTAAGAGACAGTTTGTTGTGATTTCTGTTCTTTTACATTTGCTGAGGAGTGCTTTACTTCCAATTATGTGGTCAGTTTTAGAATAAGTGTGATGTAGTGCTGAGGAGAATGTATATTCTGTTGATTTGGGGTGGAGAGTTCTGTAGATGTCTATTAGGTCTGCTTGGTGCAGAGCTGAGTTCAAGTCCTGTATACCCTTGTTAACCTTCTGTCTCGTTGATCTGTCTAATATTGACAATGGGGTGTTAAAGTCTCCCATTATTGTGTGGGAGTCTAAGTCTCTTTGTAGGTCTCTAAGGACTTGCTTTATGAATCTGGGTGATCCTGTATTGGACGCATATATATTTACGATGGTTAGCTCTTCTTGTTGAATTGATCCCTTTGCCATTATGTAATGGCCTTGTCTCTTTTTATCTTTGTTGGTTTAAAGTCTGTTTCATCAGAGAGTAGGATTGCAATCCCTGCTTTTTTTTGCTTTTCATTTGCTTGGTAGATTTTCCTCCACCCCTTTTTTTTTGAGCCTATGTGTGTCTCTGCATGTGAGATGGGTCTCCTGAATACAGCACACTGACGGGTCTTGATTCTTTATCCAATTTGCCAGTCTATGTCTTTTAATTGGAGCATTTAGCCCATTTACATTTAAGGTTAATATTGTGATGTGTGAATTTGACCCTGTCATTATTATGTTAGCTGGTTATTTTGCCCATTACTTGATGCAATTTCTTCATGGCATTGATGGTCTTTACAATTTGGCATGTTTTTGCAGTGGTTGGTACTAGTTGTTTGTTTCCATGTTTAGTGCTTCCTTCAGCAGCTCTTGTTGTAAGGCAGGCCTGGTGGTCACAAAATCTCTCAGCATTTGTTTGTCTGTAAAGGATTTTATTTCTCCTTCACTTATAAAACTTAGTTTAGCCGTATATGAAATTCTGGGTTGAAAATTGTTTTCTTTAAGAAGGTTGAATACTGGCCCCCACTCTCTTCTGGCTTGTAGGGTTTCTGCCAAAAGATCTGCTGTTAGTTTTATGGGCTTCTCTTTGTGGGTAACCCAACCTTTCTCTCTGACTGCCCTTAACATTTTTTCCTTCATTTCAACATTGGTGAATCTGACAATTATGTGTCTTGGGGTTGTTCTTCTAGAGGAGTATCTTTGTGGTGTTCTCTGTATTTCCTGAATTTGAATGTTGGCCTGCCTTGCTAGGTTGGGGAAGTTCTCCTGGATAATATCCTGAAGAGTGTTTTCCAACTTGGTTCCATTCTCCCCATCACTTTTAGGTACACCAATCAAACGTAGATTTGGTCTTTTCCCATAGTCCCATATTTCTTGGAGGCTTTGTTCATTTCTTTTTACTCTTTTTTCTCTGAACTTGTCTTCTCACTTTATTTCATTAATTTGACCTTCAATCACTAATCCCCTTTCTTCCACTTGATTGAATTGGTTATTGAAGTTCGTGCATGCGTCACGAAGTTCTCGTGCCATGGTTTTCAGCTCCATCAGGTCATTTAAGGTCTTCTCTACACTGCTTATTCTAGTTAGCCATTCGTCTAACATTTTTTCAAGGTTTTTAGCTTCCTTGCAATGAGTTAGAACATGCTCCTTTAGCTCAGAGAAGTTTATTATTACCGAGTTTTTGAAGCCTACTTCAGTCAACTCATCAAAGTCATTCTCCATACAGCTTTGTTCTGTTGCTGGAGAGGAGCTGTGATCTTTTGGAGGAGAAGAGGCACTCTGGCTTTTAGAATTTTCAGCTTTTCTGCTCTGGTTTCTCCCCATCTTTGTGGTTTTATCTACTTTGTGTTTTTGATGTTGGTGACCTACAGATGGGGTTGTGGTGTAGATGTCCTTTTTGTTGATCTTGATGCTATTCCTTTCTGTTTGTTAGTTTTCCTTCTTACAGTCAGGTCCCTCAGCTGCAGGTCTGCTGGAGTTTGCTGGAGGTCCACTCCAGACCCTGTTTGCCTGGGTATCAACAGCAGAGACTGCAGAACAGCAAATGTTGTAGAACAGCAAATATTTCTGCCTGATCCTTCCTCTGGAAGTTTCATCCCAGAGGGGCACCCGCCTGTATGAGGTGTCTGTCAGTCCCTACTGGGAGGTGTCTCCCAGTTAGGCTACACGGGGTTCAGGGACCCACTTGAGGAGGCAGTCTGTCTGTTCTCAGAGTTCAAACACCGTGCTGGGAGAACCACTGCTCTCTTCGGAGCTGTCAGACAGGGATGTTTCTTTCTTTTTTTTTTTTTTTTTTTTTTTTTTTTGAGATGGAGTCTCACTCTTGTCCCCCAGGCTGGAGTGTAGTGGTGCAATCCTGGCTCACTGCAATCTCCACCTCCCCACTTCAAGTGATTCTCTTGCCTCAGCCTCCCAAGTAGCTGGGACTACAGTCGCCCGTCACCACACCTGGCTAATTTTTGTATGTTTAGTAGAGATGGGGTTTCACCAAGTTGGCCTGGCTGGCCTCAAACTTCTGACCTCAAGTGATCTGCCAGCCTTGGCCTCCCAGAGTTCTGGGATTACAAGCATGAGCCACTGCACTCAGTCAGAAAAGTTTTTTTTTTTTTTTTTTAAATAAATCGAGTGTAGCCTAAGTGTACAGGGTTTATAAAGTCTACAGTAGTGTACAGCAACATCCTAGGCCTTCACATTCACTCACCACCCAAACACAGACTCCCTCAGGGCAACTTTCAGTCCCGCAAGCTTCATCCATAGTAAGTGCCCTATATAGGTGTATCATGTTTTATCTTGTATATCATATGTTTACCACATCTCTTCTATGTTTAAATACACAATACTTATATGTTTAAATATACAAATACTTACACCTCTGTGTTACGAGTGACTACAGTATTCACTACATGTTTGTAGCCTAGGGACAACAGGCCATACATACCATACAGCCTACGTGTATAGTAGGCTATGCCATCTAGATTTGTGTAAGTACACGCTATGGTTTTCACACAATGATAAAACTGCCTAATGATGTATATCGCAGAACACACTGCTGTAGTTATGCAATGCATGACTGTACATGATTTTTAGAATTGTAACAGTACAGACGTGCATAAGATATAAAGTAAACCACTGTCAACACACCTAGTCTCATTTTCCAAGGTGCTTTTGGTCATATCTGTTTTTATTTTGATTGGCAGTCTTACTGTTCAAATGTTTGTACCCTCCAAATCTCATGCTGACCCTTAATTCCCATTATAATGGCATTAAGAGGATGGGAAATCCAACTATGGTATTTGAGAGGTGAGAACTCTGAGAAGTAGTTAAGATTAGATGAGATCATTAGGATGGGATATTAGTCACTTCATAAGAGGAGGAAAAGAAACCTGAGCTAGCAAGCTCAGCTCCTTCACCCTGTGATGTCCTACACTGCCTTTGGACTCTGCAAAGAGTCTCCAATAGCAAGATGGCCCTCACGACATGCAGCCCCTCAATCTTGGACTTCTCAGCATCCAGAACTGTACAAAATATATTTCTTTTTATTTTAAATTACTCAGTCTTAGTTATTCCGTTATAGCAACAGAAAACAGATGAATACAGACAGCAATCAGTCTAAATACTATGAGTACACTTCTATTTCTTGGTTTGTCATCTTTAAGCAGTGCCTATTGACTTTATGCCATTAAGAGAATGAATTATCTTAGAGAAACCATCCCACACTTCCAAATTTTGCCAGTGATATTACTTAAAAATTCTTATCTATTTTGACTCATCAACTTTAAATGGTATTTCTAGACTCCACGCTAAGATGAAAAAATGTACAAATAGGCAAAACTCAATCAGAGAGTAATTCTATGAAGCATTTACCTTGTTCATAAAGTAGTTTCATATTCGAATCTTTGCAGGCAACTAGATTGTTGAGTAACGCAATCACACTTTGCATGGTATTACCCAGAATGCTCTCCTGATGTTCCTGCAATAGATCATAATTCCCAACATAACCATACAGAAATACAATTACATCATCATAAAGACAAATGAGCAAATGATCTCCATTGCTTCATTCTTTGCACAAGGTTAAATGATAGCCTTTTTGCACTTTAATGAAGCACATCCTTCTGTGTTAAGACAAATCCCATCAGTGAGCTAAGTGAGCTGGGAGGGAAGGTAAATCACTCAGACACCAGTGCTGCAGTACGGACTCCCCTGCCCATGAGCTGAGAGACAACACATGGTCCTCCATGCTTTAGGTGGGTGACAAAGGAATTCAAATATGTAGAACTCAGAAGACCATGCCTGAAGATGAATTTGAGATCACAAAAGAGAACTACTTCAAGCAAATATTTCTGCAGTTTCAACATTATGCTGGTACTGATATTTTCCCACTTTAGTACATTTGATCTGATTTATTATATTACTGCTTCAGTGCAATAAGCTACATTTGGACCTAAAAGAGTGAATTGTGAATTTTGCTTTCCTCAACACTTAGCATCATACAGGAGGGAGTAACTTAGGTCCTAAAGAGAATGGAAAATGAGTTATTCTTTAGTCTTAATTTCTCACTTTAAAGGCAGAATCATTTCTTTGTAATTTTTAAAGGGTCTTACAAACAACTTGCTTTGCTTTTGTTCCCTTTTTCATTGCTGTGAATATTTTTTAAAATTAAGCAATTAACACAGATTATAATTGAAATTATTAAATTTCATATAATTCAAAACTAAAGAGGCAGTCTTTGCAGTCTGGAACTAGGATGAGGCAAGAGAGACACACAGGGTGCAAAATGTAAGGTAGTACTCCTCACTCTCAGGGTCCTATAAGTACCTACTGAGAGTGAGGACTCCCAGGAGTCTAGCTTGCCCCGCTCTAAGTCCTATGCCCATTCACCATGACTATTCTGCCAACAACTAATCCAACTCTGAAAAGCAACAAGCATATTAATTAGTAGGCTTAATCTAGACCTTTTCATATTCACTTTCTCCACCCCTCACCCACAGAGAAACATATGGTTTGCTGTGGGGTTGTTTTTTAACGTATAGCTATTTTGTGCCAGGCACTATAGTAGGCACTTGAGGTATGCTAGTGAACAAAGTCCCCTATCCTCACGTAAATAGACAACAAAAAGCATAATAAATAAGTGAACTGTATAATGTATTAGAAGATAGCAGAGTACTCTGGCAAAAAAGAAAAAGGCAGAGCAGGGAAGCGAAGTTGAGAGGGCAGCAGTGGGGCTGCACATGATTTGAAATTGGGTGGTCAGGGTAAGACTCATTGAGAAGGTGTCATTTAACAGAATTTTTTTATTTTTTTTAATTTTTTGAGATGAAATCTTGCTCTGTCGCCAGGCTGGAGTGCAGTGGTGTGATCTCGGCTCACTGAACCTCCACCTCCCGGGTTCAAGCGAGTCTCCTGCCTCAGCCTCCCGAGTAGCTGGGACTACAGGTGTGTGCCATCATGCCCAGCTAATTTGTGTTTTTGTTTTTGTTTTTGTTTTTTGTATTTTTAGTAGAGACAGGGTTTGACTGTGTTGGCCAGGATGGTCTCGATCTCTTGACCTCGTGATCCATCCACCTCAGCCTCCCAAAGTGCTGGGATTACCGGCGTGAGCCACCGTGCCTGGCATTTAACAGAAATTTTATTTTACTTTTTAAATGCTGAAGCCTCTTGGTATCTCTTAATTCATTTTAATAAGCTTTTCTTTTTCAATAACTTAAGCTTTATAGAAGAGTTTCAAAGATAGTACAGAGAGCTTCCATATACCCATCACCCAGTTTTCCCTCATGTTAACATCTTACCCTAAACATGTTATATTCATCAAAACTAAGAAATTTACAGATATTAATAACTCAGCTACAGACTATTCAAGTGGCACCAGTTTTCCACTGATGGCCTTTTCTCTTCCGGAATCCAATCAAGGATCCTTATTTTATATTCAGGATTATTTATTTTTGCAACAAATACTAAGTGCCAACTATTCTAGGTAGTTGGCTTGTATCAGTGAACAAAACAGAAGAAAAGCCCTGCCCTTATGGTGTTTACCTTGTACCACGAGGAGAAGATGATAAATAACATAACAAATAACTACAAGATATGTTAGAAGGTGAGATACGCTATGAGAGAAAATAGGGAACAGGACAAGTTGGCTTGGAGTACTGCAGGGGAAGCTGCAATGCTAGAGCAAGCAAAGCATAGCTCCTTCAGAAAATGACATCTGAGCAAAGATTTGAAGACGTAGACACGTGTTTATTCTCTTAATATACTTCTAGACTCTGTCAGCTAAGTTTCTTTAGGATTGTTGCATCTATGTTCATAAGTGATACTGACTGATGAGTGACACCCTCTTCTGATTTTAGTATCAATCTCATGCTAACCTTGTCCATCCATTTTATTCCAAAAATATTTATTGTGCATCTAATATGTGTTTCTAGGAGATCTGGTAGAACTCACTCATACAAGCAACTAGCCTCCATACATTTCTACCAGTTGTGTGGAAAAACACACATAAATTCAAAGTGCTTTTTCTCTTCCCTCACTCAGTAATAATCAACACAGGAGACTTCTGTGACCAAATGCGTGGGGATTTTCCCCACACATGAAGCAAACAATCGATTCTGCAGCTGACACAAGCTGAGTGTTCTCTGATTCAACTCCACACCATCTACCTGGAAATAGTATCAGACCCCATAGGGCGAGGGCTCAGTCCCACAAGGCTACGCCCTCCTCCCTTATTCTGACAGTCATCGCAAGTCTGGGGCTCTGGAACTTCTGACCCACCAGCATCAAGTTGGGGTTCCCGTGATTCCCTCTTTGGGTTCAATTAATTTACTAGAGCAGCTCACAGAATTCAGGAAAACACATTTACCATTTTACTATAAAGGATATTAAAGACATGGATGGAGAGATGCATAGTGCAAGGTATGGGAGAAGAGCTGTGGAGCTTCTGTGTCTTCCCTGGGCACACCACCCTCCAGCAACCTGTACATATTCAGCTATGTGGAAGTTCTCTGAACTTTGGGGTTCTGTTATAGGTCCTTTGGGGTTTTTATGGAAGCTGTGTTACATAGGCAAGACTGATTATATCACTGGCCATAAATGATCAACCTAACCTCAGCCCCTCTCGCCTCCCCAGAGGTTGGGGATTGCGACTGAAAGTTTTCAGCCCTCTAATGTTGCCTTGGTCTTTCAGGTGACAAGCCACCATCCTGAAGCTATCGTAGGGGATGCCAGCCATCAACTCATTAGCATACAAAATGACAACACCTGAAGACAGAGTTTCTAAGGATTTTAGGAGTTATATGCTAGGAAACAGGGGAGAAGATCAAATATATACTTCACGATATCATACCAGTAGAACTTAAAAAGAAACGGAAAAACAAAACACTTCTACTCAGGCATCTACAACATCTTGAACCAATGTGGTTATTTCTATTTCCCTAGAAAACCATCTACAACATCTAGATTTTCAAACATGTTGTAATAAAATCCTACAAAGCATTCTATTACACCTTCACAAAACTTCCCTGGACCCTATTTATGATGCCTTTTACACGGCGTCCTCTCTCTTGATCAGACTCACCAAAGCTTTATCTATAGATGATATCAGACTTTTCAACAAACCAGCTTTCCATTTTAATGACTACCCTACTTTTTTTTGAGTTAGTCATTACGAATGACTAACAAATTTCCCACTTATCTCTCCTAGGTATACGGTAGAATGGCATTTCCCTGCCTGCTTGGAAAATGACACTAGTGATAAAAATGATACTTGCTTTGGTCAATTAAACTCACACGGGCAGAAGCATTAAGAGCCAGTGACAGCTTCATCATTCTGTCTTTTCCTCTGCCCCATGATCTTCTAGATGGTGAGGCTTCTAATGGCCTGGGTATCAGAGAGAGAACATGAAGCAGAGAATCCAGGAATCTCTTGATTGGACAGGTGGTATCCAAGGCTTACAAAAATACCCACACTGAACCTGGCTCTGAAACTGCTTTCTCAGCAGATTTGTACCTCCCACTGATGAGAGCCACTTGATTTCATATAGGTTTTGCCATGTATGCCATTGTTTAACACAAGACAAAGTGTTTGCTTTCCAAATACTGATGACTAGAAATTTTAAACTTCAGAAACACACGCTTAAGAGCACTTTTGCAGTGAATGTTAATGTTTGAATGTTTCACTGACACCAGCTTAAGAAGATTAATGTGGAAGCGATGGTCTGCCACCAATTTCATCTAATTATTCTTACAGTTGGTTGGAAGGAAAGGGTGATTAATAAGCACCAAGATGACACTACATGTTACTCGTGATAAAATAACTAACGATACATAGAAAACCTGTTCTTGTGAAGAAAGTGAAGCTAATAAATCTTTTATTTTTGGTCCCATTTGGTAAAATGACACATACTGCTCCTTGTTGAAAGACTCATCTGTCAGCAAATATAGGTCAGTCTTACCAGAAATAAAACTATTGTTTCTTTGAGATACACATTTTTGTAACTAAATGCACATTTCCTACAATACCCTTGGCAATAACTTTGCTCATTCTGAAGCCAATACCTCAGCTTTTCCTGTACTCATGAGTGAGTGCCACTTGTTGATATAGGTACTTCCTTCAGTACAAAAGCTAACTCACCCTAGATGCTAAGAACACAGAATCAGATCCCAGTCAATCAGGTCCTGGGGCCCCCTTCCTGCAGGTCCCAGAGTCACTGCAGAATAAAGGCCTCTGCCTGCCCCACTACTCAATCTGCAGAGGGGTATAAAACTAAGGTACACTCTATCAAACTTCCCCACTAACATTATTACTAGGAGTACTTAGGAAAAAAATATCTGATGCACAGAATAAAAAAAGAGATGAATAATCCCATAACCAGCCTGGAGGAAACGGTTCCACTTCTGTTCTAGACGTTATTAAAAAACACTGTTTTCTTTATTATCTTTGTTGGTTTATAAACTATCCATAGATCATAAACTTCGCTCAGAATAAAGTAAGGGCTTTATAAAAATTATATTACAGAATTATCTTTACTTGCTCTTCCCTCTTATAGGTATATATGCCTTCTTACATAGTGCAGTGGAGGGAGACCTTGAGAGCACAGTAATTGCTTCTGCTCAAGCTGATGACACGGTTCTCTAGGTGAACTAAGAGAGCTGCTGCTCTGGTCTAGAGCATCATTTCCCCAGAAAGAATGCTAAACCCATGCAAAGGGCAGTTGAGAAGGTGTAAATGTGAATTAAGCATACTTCTATTAACTTGTATCAAACTGTGCTATTTCATTTATCTTAGCAACTTCAATAAGGTTTTTTTCTTGTTCGCAATCATATTAGCTTATGGGGGTAAACTGTGCATTGAAAAACATTACATTTGCCTCTTAAAGTCAGAGGAGAGGAATATATGAAAAGAGAAAATTTGAGAGTGAACATGTGGGGCTCAACTTCTTCTTGGGTATAACTGAAAGATTGGTGGAAAGAGACAAGGGCACGCATGTTTCGTTCAAAGACCATAGGTCAGAGTTGGAGGGGAGGGATGATTCTGACTAAAGACTATCTCATCATTAGATGCTCCTCTGGGAGAGCCCCTCCCACTCCTCCAAATTTAAGACTGAATCCCAGGGTAAAAGAGCAATACAGGAAATTAGGTAAAATCTTGATATATATTTTTTTTCAATCCTCACAGCTCATTAATAAAGCAAGGAGTCTATACTTTTTGTGCCCTGATACATGCAAGGAGAGATGAAAGCAGGTGAAGACCTGCAACAAGGCTTTTGGGACAGGGTCAGGGGCCCAGTTACAAGCAGAGTTGCCACATGGGCCCGAGCTGGGCCAAGACAGCACTGATAATGTATTGAGAACTTACTACGTGCCATGTCCGGTACTCCACTTCACCTACATCATCTCATTCAACCCTTACAAAAACATGGAAGGGGCTATCGTCCTACTGTTTTTATCACTAAGTGAAGTCAAGTGTAACTTGCCAAACTCTTCATTGGTGAAGCTGGGATTTGGTCTATGGGATGGCAGAAGCCTTGCCCCTAATCACCATGAAGCATTGCCTAGTGATCAGAGGAGGGCAGAGTGCCAGGGTCACCCAGGCCGTTCAGCACACTCCAGGTTAACCAACACCACCTGTGGACCCACAGTGTTACCTGGGAGAAACTGAAAGAAGTCTAGAGTGGGGTGAAAATCTGAGAAACACTAATCTGGGGCTGTAATGGTGATGCTTATCCTCCCTTTCATTCCACAACGTTCCCTGTCCCCTCCCCCCACCACTGCGATCTTCTGGCTTCATAAGCGCCCTCAATGTTTTTCACTACACTGTAAGATGTATAACCCACACGCCTGTAATCCCAGCACTTTGGGAGGCCAAGGCGGGCGGATCACAAGGTCAGGAGATTGAGACTACCCTGGCTAACATGGTGAAACCCCGTCTCTACTAAAAGTACAAAAAAAGAAATCAGCCAGGCATGGTGGTAGGTGCCCGTAGTCCCAGTCACTCGGGACGCTAAGGCAGGAGAATGTCATGAACCCAGGAGGTGGAGCTTGCAGTGGGCCGAGATCGCGCCACTGCACTCCAGCCTGGGCGACAGAGCAAGATTCTATCTCAAAAAAAAAAAAAGTATAACCCAAGAAGCATGATGTGGGTATTAGGCAATTACAGGAAAGGAAAGAATGAGCACAAAATAAAAATACATACTAGGGCCACTATCAATAGTCACATTATTCAGACACTTGTGTTCACACTGACTGCTGTGGGAAAAAGGAAGTGACTCGCAGAAGATGGCATCGTTGAGAGCCCACAAAAGGCAATCCCACTACACTTTAACATGACGAAAATATTCAACTCCTTCATCCGTAATCCATAAGCCCAGCTGAGCTAATTTATGTGCCTAATACCAGTGTATGGACATTTAATAAACAAAACACTTGAGGGCTCTAATAAAACATAGCATTTGCCAGTAGAGATAATTAGAATTAAAGCAGCAAAATTCTAGTGTTTGGCAACATAGATGAAACAACTTCATTAAAATGTACAGTTTCAGCAAATGAAAGGCAGGAGAGCACTGGACCCTGAAGAATCAGCCTTCTCAAAACTAATTGCTTCAGTGCTTAAAGAGGACAGCTCTGAAATACCAAGGACACAGCAAGGAAACACTAGTGAAAAATGACCAGCCTTTCCAAAGCAGTTTCACTGTAGACAGGGCATTCTACTTTACTCTGGTATTTGACAATGTAAATGCCACTGAAAGACTTCAGATGTCTGAATTAAAAGTTTGGTGAGGATCTAAATAGTCAAGGTAGAAAATACCTTTAACAACTAAAAGTAACAGTGAACCATGGTCACTCTCTTTTGCCTTTGGTTCAGGCCAGAATTTAACAATGAATTAACAGCTAATTAAAGGACCACAACTAATCGTAGGGATGAGAAACCACAGAGAGAATGAAGAGCAAAGCACACACGTGTTGTGCACACAGCATCTACAATCTCTTAGAAACACATATGACATCCTATTCAACACATGCTTAAACTACATTTCAGAAAACAAATTTGCTGTTGCTCTAGAGAACAGCAGTCTATCGTGTACTCCATGTACAATGGCACCAAAGTGCTGTGCCAGGATGTACTGGTGCATCCAGTCACTTTCTGTCACAAACATTCTCACACCTGGCTAGATTCCTAGAGCTCTGAGACCCAAGCTCAGAAAAGTCTTCAGAGTATTCAAGTGAAATAAATATGTTTGAGGGCAAGAGGACACATTTCCATATTACTGATGACTTTTCACAAGGCTGTGTCACAGGCAGCTTAAACCAGACATGGTGAAACCCCATCTCTACTAATACAAAATTAGCCAGGTGTGGTGGCGCATGCCTATAATCCCAGCTACTTGGGAGGCTGAGGCAAGAGAACTGCTTGAACTCAAAAGGCAGAGGTTGCAGTGAGCTGAGATTGAGCCATTGCACTGTAGCCTGGGAAACAAGAGCGAAACTCCGTCTCAAAAACAAACAAACAAAAACAAAAACAAACAAACTCAATGGAATCTAAATTGAGTTCATCTCCCTTTGCTTTCACACTTTCCTTTCTTTTCCTCTTTCTATTGGAGGTCCCACAGCTTGCCCAGTCATCAGCCACAAACCTTAGAATCATCGGGACTACGGCCTCCCTAGTGTCTCCCTCATCTAGTCAGCCACAAAGTCCCCTCGAATCTCCCTTGAGCCCCTCTTGCATCTATCCTCTGCTCTCCATTCCCATTTACCTGCTTAACATCACGCAATTGGCATCCTTAGCAGGGACCACAGTCTCCTAATGGGTGTCTCAACTTCCAGCCTCACTTCCATTACTGCTACCAGACTCCTCTTTTTTTTTTTTTTTTTTTTTTTTTTGAGACAGAGTCTTGCTCTGTCTCCCAGGCTGGAGTGCAGTGGCGCGATCTCAGCTCACTGCAAGCTCCGCCTCCTGGGTTCACGCCATTCTCCTGCCTCAGTCTCTCGAGTAGCTGCGACTACAGGCGCATGCCACCACACCCGGCTAATTTTTATATATATATATATTTTTTTTTTAGTAGAGACGGGGCTTCACCGTGTTAGCCAGGATGATCTCAATCTCCTGACCTCGTGATCTGCCCGCGTCGGCCTCCGACAGTGTTGGGATTACAGGTGTGAGCCACTGTGCCCGGCCCCAGACTCGTCTTTCTAAAGTGGCAGAGACTCTATCTCCAGCTGTGGGGCTTAAATCTGGAAGGCTGTAGGCCAACACAGGGAATATTGGCTTACAGTAGGCCCAAGGTCATTGCTACCACAGTCCAGTTTCTGTCCACAGCCCTGGTTGGATTTAAAGCCCTGAAAGGAGGGGAGGCCACAAAACTCGTGGGACAGCAGATGCAGGGATGTTGTTACTCCCGTGCTTTCAATCCAGCATTATGATGTGGGAAACATTCTTACGAGTTTTTGAACCAAATACGGACCCCTAGGGCTAAGAAACAGGAAAGGGAACAAGTTGAGTTAAACTGAAAGGGCACAAGCCAATTTAAAATTAATTCAGTCTTTTACCTCATAAATAATGTACGTGGATTTCTTAGGCAGAAAGACCAGGATTTAGGGGTCCATGGGGGGAATGCTTGGGGTAGGGTGAAGGTGCTGGGGTAACTGCCCGTGGGCATTTGCTCTGCTAGTTGTGCATCAGGTAAACAGCCCCTCTGCCAAGGTGGTCAGGGCTTCTAGGGGTTGAGCAGGCTCTGACAGGGGCTGAGGAGGCAGAGGAAGAACACTGAAGCCTGCTTTTCTCCCCTCGGTAGCCAAAAATGTATGGTGCTGTCGCCCCAGGAGTCTGGAGATACAGAGTTAAGCCCCTTTTTTTATGTGGGGCATCATCATTTGAAGGCTTCCTCCACCTTTCTGATCAAAGACATGAGAGAAGGCAATTTAAAATTATTTTTAAATTTGACTGACAGATACTGTAGAGGCCCTCTAGCAGCAGCAAATACAAGTTATGATTAGCGATACATTCCAGCTAGCACAGAAGGGAGTATTTGGATCAACTAGTACCATTTGCCAATCAGTATGCTGAGCTTGTCTTTAGAATTCCAGTCCTCATTCAACACCAATGGCAGTGCGCTGTGAATGCCCTTCTGGCAGGTTAATTGTGTCACTTGGCCTTCCTAGCCCTACCCTTTCATGTTATTTAGGCTTCTAGCAGGAAGCTTCCATCCTCTTGGCTCTCAATGCGGCCCTATGCCTCAAGGCAGGAGCAGTGGGCCAGAGCCAATGCTGCTCAGGCAGGAGAACCCTGGCAGTGGAGCCAAAGGGAAGCTGCCAGGACCAGCTCCCTGGGGATGGACTGTGCCCCTTTTATGTATCTGCCTGTAGTGTTGAAAGAGAGGCCAATCTGCCACACAACACAATATCTGAGCTAATGACCAGCCCAAAGTAGGGAGGACAAATGAAGAACTAGAACAGATCCAGACATATGACTCCTTTAGTCTTCTCCTCACATCCCTGCCACTGTTCAAAAGTAAAAATAGCAATGAAAATAGCAATAACAAAGTCCTAGCAAACTAAGGTCACTCTTAAAAATGCAGGCCAGATGTTGTTTCCTGAAGCTGGTGTCTGTGGGGAAGGCTGCCTTGGGTTGAAGACTGTTTTCCTCACTTTCTGTGCCTGCCTGCCATCACTGTGGCCATCAAGTATACAGTGACTGTCTTAATTACTTGTTAATCCCATCCCTCACCCAATGCTGAGTGTCTTGAGGGCAGGACTGGGACTTTTTTTTTTTTTTTTTTTTTTTTTTGAGATGGAGTCTCGCTCTGTCGCCCAGGCTGGAGTACAGGGGCTGGATCTCGGCTCACTGCAAGCTCTGCCTCCCGGGTTTACGCCATTCTCCTGCCTCAGCCTCCCGAGTAGCTGGGACTACAGGCGCCCGCCACCTCGCCCAGCTAGTTTTTTTGTATTTTTTAGTAGAGACGGGGTTTCATCGTGTTAGCCAGGATGGTCTTGATCTCCTGACCTCATCATCCACCCGTCTCGGCCTCCCAAAGTGCAGGGACTACAGGCTTGAGCCACCATGCCCGGCCAGGACTGGGACTTTTAATCGGGTCCCCAGTGCCTACGTGCAGTCCCTGGTACACAGTGGTCTCTGAAAAATTAATGAAAAAACAGTCCTGCTCAAAGTTGCTTGGGTAAATACAGCTAGAGAAGGCACAGACAGTGTGAGAGCCTCCTTCAAGAAATTAACTAGTCAGTGACTAGAAACTGCCTTCAGTTAAGCAACTGATAAACATTTATTGAGCACCTAAAATTTGCTAAGTAATGGTGTGAAGTAGAACTACAAAAGGATAAAAAAGGCCTTTCCCAAAATGCTTTCAATCAATTTATATTCACTTTTGAATAATGTTTGCAAAAAGTGATAAATTCAGATTTTTTTACTTTAAGTAAAATACACAAAAATCTCTCACATGCATGCTAAACCCTGGTCAATCACTCATGAAGCATTTGCATTGGCATGGAAACACATTTTCATGAAACAATTTTAATAGGATTCTCTGCAAAAGATAACTGCTTACAAGGTGTCCCATCCTAAAGAAAGAAAATGTCAAGCGAAAATGAATGGAAAGATTAATTACATACAATTATCACAAGGCAATTTTCAATTTGAAATTCAATTGTCTTTTTCTGTGGGAGTGCACAAATTTTTCCTAATAGGAGTTTACCAAGTGTTGGTACTCACAGTCCAGTTTCAAAGAGGTACTAGTAAATCCTGCAGGAAAAAATATTTCAGTGGGAATTGACTAGAAGTTTACTTAAAGCCAAAGTTTTAAAGAATGTAAAAGTGTAGTGTGGTACAGCAGAAAAAAAACTGGGCCGAGTCCAGTTCTAAGCCTTGGCCTGCCCCAAACCAGCTGGAAAGCCTAAAGCAAAGCAAGAAAATAAGCTACTAGACCTTGGAAGAATCTTACAGACCTTTGTAGTTCAATCCTTTAATTTTTTAATTTTTAATTTTTTTGAATACATAAGAGGTGTATATATTTATGGAACATATGAGACGTTTTGATACAGGCATGCAATGCATAATAATCACATCAGGGGAAATGGGGGTATCCACCACCTCAAGTATTTATCCTTTGTGTCACAAATAATCCAATTATACTTTTTTTAAAATGTACAATTATTATTGACTATATTCACCCTGTTATCAAATACTAAGTCTTATCCATTCTTGCCCCCACCCATTAACCATCCCCACCTCCCCTCCAACCTCCCACTACCCTTCCCAGTCTCTGGTAACCACCCTTCTATTCTCTAGCTCCAAGAGCTCAATTGTTTTTCAATCCTTTAATTTTAAAGACAAAGCAATTGAATCTCTGAAAGGAATATAAAGAGGAGGGTCAGGACTTAAAAGTGCATCTTCCTTTCCTATTACCTCACAATTATTTACCTAAAAATCACATCAGGGCTTATAGAGTCAAGGGTGTAATTTTATACTTGATCTCAGTCAAAAGGCCAAGAGAAGATTCAAGGATATAACTTTAAACAGATACAATGTTTGCCCACACTGGAGTAACACTGTATAAACACTGCTCCCTGGAGCTGCATATTTGGTTGCCCTTAACACCTGTGGTAGGTCAGCTCTTACTCCTGAACAGCAAGTGATGAATAGACTATTCTGGAGCAAATGGGAATACCCCAACATAATGCATGCTGACCCTCAGGCCAGCAGCACTTTTTGTATCTAATAGAATTTTTCAGTTTTTGCAGCAGAAGGCTATCTCTAAAGAGGTGATAGTCATCTTACAGTCAGGGTTGAAATTTTAGGCCAAGAGCACCGTTTTCCAATAGAATATTCTAAGCAGGTAACTTAGAACTGCAAGCATGTACATTTATGATATGCTTAAAAATCAGCAGCAAAAGGCAACCTGGATCTTTGTCACTCACCCTGGAATTTGCAGAACTTGGTATTTTATGCATGATCACACTTCTGTTCCCAATTTCCATAACTGAAGGCAATCAGCTTTCCTTTTCTTAGACTCTACTTAGAAAATAACCATTATATTTGTTTACTCACTTTGGAACATTCAATAAGCTCATTTTTGGTACATAATGACACACGCTATACCATCTTGAAGAATTAATGGTTGCAACAGGATAAAATGATTCCAGGAATATTTCACCTCTCAAATAATCTTTTGTGTCTTTACTGGCATATTTTTATTAACTAGAATTAGAAGAAACTCTAGATACAAGCATAAAGTGAGCAGTATTAATGTAGGTCAATAAATTAATAAATTTGGGTCCAAAATGTTGTGCTAAACAATCACAGGAAATGTCGATTAAGGAGTCCTGTGGTGAGAAAAGGTTTGGAAGAAGGGATTAATAAACCCACAGACCCTACACATAAGTAGAGTATGTGCTGGACAAGCAGGAATAATAAGGAAATTCTAGAAGTCAAGAGACTGGCCAACTTGATCAAGGGAGAAAGTGACCATATATTGGCCAGTCTCCATTTCCAAAGTCCAGAAGGGCACTCTTGAGAGCTTAAATTAATTTCTTCAGTCAAGCTAGGTTGAGAGTTTCCCTAAGGGCCTTGAGACATCAGGTGTAACCCAACCTTCCTCTTCAGTATCTATTCTGGGACAAATACTTATGGGGTTCTTGGCTATACGCTGAGTGTTTAAGACCCATCTGAGAAGTACTATTTGTCATGTCCACTGTTTCTGCATCAAAGCACCAGCCCTACAAGTCCACAAGAGGCCCCCTGAACAATGGAATGAGGAAATGGGAAAGAGGGAAATGGAAGGCTTGGTGTTTTCGTATTTTTAACTGCTGTATCCCAATAAATGAGCTTCAGCTTTAAGGGTTTGTATGAAAAAGTGGCTTGATTAAATTTTCCTCATGAAAATCAAAGAGAAAACCAGAAATCAAAATAAGCGCTAAGAATGAAGGGACAGAGGAAGCGTGTAAGTGAGAAAGGCTAGGGAGAAAGGGAGGATGGAAAGGAAGGAAGAAGGAACAGATGGCTTTACCCATGAAGAAAACTGAGTCCAATGAGGCTAAGCTCAGAATATAACCCCAGTTCCACAGATGCTAGCTCCAAAGGCCTCCCCATCACAAGGCAGCTATTCACTTCAATCTGGAACTGGCATTTTTTGCTAAGAGTGAGTCGAAAGACCTGCTGACCCACGTGTTGGAGAGAAGTGCACAGACAGGGTAGCTCTGTCGCTGCACTTGAGTTTTCCTGGCATGACCCACGCCATTACCCACAGACATGGAGCAGAAAAGCAAGTGCAGTCTTTCCCTTTCACTCTCTCTAACTCCAGGCACTTCAAGTTGTTTCTCGACTCACGGAGCACATGTGTGAGTACTGCTTTCTTGTTGCCATACTCCCACCTGGCCACCCACTGAGAGTACACAGAGTAACGGTGTCACAGCCTCTTTTGCATGTGAATTTCGATGAGCTGCTAATGACTAGATGTGCCATCCCCTCAGGCTGACTGGCTGGTACAAAATCCTGCTGGTGTGCATGACAATGGGTAAGCAGCTGTCACAAGTTTGTATTTATAGGGGTAGAGCACAGAGCAGGTGCTGGTCTTTAGGAGACGTCCCTGAGCTTCAGGAATATCCATATACCATTGTGCACCATTCCGATTTCATTATTAGACAATCTTATTAGATAATCTTAGAATCTTGTCTCTAGGGGCACAGATAACAAGTTAAACCCATTTTTATTTTTTTAAAAAAAAACCTGTTTGGGAGGCACAAGAAATCATCTATATATAGAAGTTAGGATAGTTTCACTTCCCCATACTATGTAGTTCAACACAACGTAGGCTCTACTACACCAGGGCTAGGGACACTCCCAAAGAGAAAAATGCCAACAGCAACTACTGTGAACCACGGCATCCAAATCATTGTCACCAGACCCATTAGGACAGAAAAAGAGGTAAAACTTCAGGTAGGTGGAAACATGGTGTTTAAAACCACACAGGTGAAAAGCCCCATCCTTACAGCAACTGAGAGCACCCAGTTGCATCACTGTGCATCAGCTGCCTCATCCAGGTGCCTGGCTGGGAGCCCAACCCGGAAGCAAGCAGCAGGGCAGGGCACTGCAGCTTCCAGATGCGCACATGGATGCCGAGAGAAAAGTGATCTTCTGAGGACTCAAGCTAACCTCCAAGGCCCTTTTCTGCCCTAACATTCTTTGATGCTAAACCCAATGCTCTGTTTTTCCAAATTACTCCCGGGAAAGACCACACAGGCAGAATATTTGAATCAAAGGTTAAATAATGTCAAATTTTAACAATTTCTAAGCTTTATGACTACATTCAAACAAAACAGTTCTGCACAATGTCCATTTTATTTGTGGATTAAGGCAAAGATCATTCAAATACAAGTTTTAGCACAAGACTGACATCCCCCATTCACCCTTTCCCAGAATATACACTCATCAATCCAAGAAAAATATAAAATCGTAACACATAGCAAGAAAAAAAAATTCTCAGAAGCATACCTTTCTTCAGTCCCGAAGGAATCCTATATACCAGAATCTAGCTAAGTTACCATAAAGTCCAACTTCATCACACAAATATTGGCCAGGGTAGGTGGGTGGGGAGGCAGGCAGAGAGTACGTTTACCTTCTCAATCATAGGGTTTTGCCACATAGAATGGAAAAAACAGAGGACCCATTTAGACACAATGAATGGATTATAGCTAAGCTCCAACATAAAAATAACAAGAGGTTTTAATGAGAATTTGTACACATTTAAAACACAAACATACATAAACACAGATCTACAATAAACCCTTTACAAAATAATATGTAAACAATTTGTTGGTTTTTCATCATTTTTAGTCTTCCCTGCTAACGTGTTTGTATCACAGAAAATGGACTATTTTGAAAAAAGTTTAAAAAATAATCTCGGCCGTGTGCGGTGGCTCAAGCCTGTAATCCCAGCACTTTGGGAGGCCGAGACAGGTGGATCACGAGGTCAGGAGATGAGACCATCCTGGCTAACACGGTGAAACCCCGTCTCTACTAAAAAATATAAAAAACTAGCCGGGCAAGGTGGTGGGCGCCTATAGTCCCAGCTACTCAGAAGGCTGAGGCAGGAGAATGGCGTGAACCCGGGAGGCAGAGCTTGCAGTGAGCTGAGATCCGGCCACTGCACTCCAGCCTGGGCGACAGAGCGAGACTCCATCTCAAAAAAAAAATAAATACTCTCCACTGCACACAATTGAACGTCATTTCTTTGACAATCTATATGAAGAACAGGCTAGGCCAAGCCCACCCCAGGTCCTTACACCAGTCCCAAATCTACACCCAGACATGAGCCATTTGGGAGTTCCCATCCAGGGCATGATAGGTCAGACAAACACAACAGGCTAAGGAGTGGTGCCATGTGCTAATCAAGGCATACCAGGAGAGAGGCCAGAGTGAGCTGAGAGGTTTTAGGAAGGAGATGCAAATGATCTGGGCCAGAAGAACCAGCAGACTCAGAGAGGTCATGAACTTGGAGAGGAGCACAGGCTGTGGCTGCACAGATGAGATCAGACAAAGGTCTTGCAGTTGAGTGAAATGGGAAGTGACAAAGGTACACTGAGGCTGATTACTCTGAGCACCTGGCTAGAACTTTTGCAATAAACACCTAATCTTAGTGATAGGGTTTAGCTGTGTCCCCACCCAAATCTCATCATGAATTGTAGCGCCCATGGGAGGGACCCAGTGGGAGATAACTGAATCATGGGAGTAATTTCCCCCATACTGTTTTCATGGTAGTGAATACTCATAAGATCTGATGGTTTTATAAGTGGAAACCCCTTTCGTTTGGTCCTCTGATTCTCTCTTGTCTGCTGTCATGTAAGACGTGCCTTTCGCCTTCTGCCATGATTGTGAAGCCTCCCCAGCCACGTGGAACTGTG
Organism: Macaca nemestrina; assembly: GCF_043159975.1. NCBI lineage: Eukaryota > Metazoa > Chordata > Mammalia > Primates > Cercopithecidae > Macaca > Macaca nemestrina. The sequence continues at coordinate 104,976,568 of NC_092126.1, forward strand.
AGTTCATTAAACCTCTTTTTCTTTATAAATTACCCAGTCTTGGGTATGTGTTTATCAGCAATGTGAAAATGGACTAATACACTTGGTTAATAAGTACCTAGGATATTAATTTCTTTTGAATTCAGAGGGATTAAAAACAAACTAGAAATACGCTGTCATTATAAATCAGATATATCACCTATATTATGTCTGCATAGAGCAGACAGAAGCAGAGGTGCATCAGCCTCACGGTCAGTCCCATAGAGCCTATGCTGCCGCTTCCTGGAGCTCTTCAACTCATCTCTGAGGAGGCCTTCATCAACTTGCTTTCTGCTTTCACATGGCCCTGTGGGCCTCTGTGCATTGACTTCAGACTGAACCAAAATAACGAGGCTCTACCTCTCTGGTTGGAAAGGCCAGAACCCTCTCCCTAGTTACATCAAACCAGGGGGAAATATTTTCTGGAAGTTTTTAAAGCGTGTGGATTCTTAACTACTCCTATTTCTCAAGTGCTACAAAACATAAAAGGTTAGTACTACTGCTGATTCTGTTATTGTCTACAAATGTGATTTAGCTGTATCTAATGCTTGAAGGCAAAGGGATAACTAGATGCATTCTTAAGAACCCTCAGAGCCTCTGCACTTTAGAGACATTCATCAATAAGTCTTACTTTTGTTTTCAACTTTAGAATCAAACTTCTTTTTTGTGAAAGCTCTTAGATAATGATATTTATGGCTTTCAGGAGATGGGGTGGGAGAGGGAATACATGAAATTCTGAATGTGAGGCATTGATATCAAACAGCAGAAATGAAAAAACATAGAACTATTAGCTATTTTTGTTTTTTAATGGAACTCACAGGCTTCTATATGCTCCCCAGAAATGCCTCGGAGCTGCAGTGTGGCAGGAAGCCTAAATGACGTCTCAGAAAAGATAATGGAGCTTTAATGATGGAAATAGTAAGAAAATTAAATCTAATCATGTTCCATTAAACATACTCTTAGCTCCCATTTTTACTAAATTATTTTATTATGAGTTTGCCTCTGTCTATTGAAATAACCTTTTACGGCAATTTGATTTGCAAGCATAAATAAGTCTCATTTATTTTCCATTATGAATCTCTGTGGGATTAATAAGAAGAGATGGATCATCTAAAATTTTACCCATTCTGCAATCGGGAAGTAACCATTCAGAGAGATAAATTCTTTGTTTTATATTTATATTTGTGAGGAAAGCATTATACCACAATTATAGTCTCATTTAACAGTAACATATCACCTGCCAGGGAGATGATGCTAGATCAGGAAGCTCCTTTTATACCAGCCTCTTGAAAGGGCAGCCAGAATCATGCACACCTTAGGTGCGGATCTGTCCTATGTTCCCAGTTACCTCACCTCCTCAGGCCGTGGCCTCCTCATGCTCATCCTACACTCCCACTCTTCGATGGACTTTTACCATGTTTGGAGTGCTTTGTTATAATTGACCAGAACTGCTCGACTGTTTGCTTCTAACAGAATGCTCTTGCAAAGCCATCTAGATGTGGATCCTAGGTATGGCATGGTGAATTGTAAACAATCATGCAATCTGTCAAAAGGCACACAGGGATGCAGCAGAGGAAGAGAGAAATGGCTGCAGCTCTGGTCTTTGCAGAGAACAGAAGCACCTGTCATATATGCAGATGGTGTTTTAAAGAATCTTTCCAAAACCTATTTGCTTCCAAAAAGTGTCATGATGAGAGAGCTATGAAGTCTAACTGAAATCACAATTCACTAATTAAATGGTTCTCTGGGCCAAATCTTGATTGAGGCTATTAGAAACTAGAGGACTTAATGAGGAAAACCTCTAATTTAAAAAGAATGGTATCAATGGGAGAAGAGATTGGGAGATTATACAAAGACCAGACATGAATCCAACCCTGTCTTCTAACTTTGTATTAAGATCTAAAGAGAGATAAATATTATAAAGGATAAATTAATGAATCTATTCTGAACTATGGATCATAACATTTAGTGAAGATATAATAACTTTATTCTTTTGAGACGGTCTCACTCTGTCACCCAAGCTGGAGTGCGGTGGTATGAGCTCAGCTCTGTGCTACCTCCACCTCCCAGGCTCAAGTGACCCTCCCGCTTCAGCCTCCTGAGTAGCTGGTACCATAGATGCATGCCACCATGCTCAGCTAATTAATTATTTACTTATTTAGTAGAGATGAGGTCTCACTATATTGCCCAGGCTGGTCTTCAGCCCCTGGACTGAAGTGATCCTCCTTCCTTGATCTCCCAAAGTGCTGGGATTACAGACAGGAGCCACCATGCCCGGCCAAGAAATAACTATTAATATGTACATACCAAACAACACAGCAATAATTTTCTTAAACCTGGAGATATGGGAAGAAATATGCAAAAAACATACTAATAATAGGGTACTTTATTTACTTCCCTCAATCTAAGGCAGATGAAGGGGAAAAATTAGTAAAGATAAGATTTGAACAACATACTCAATAAGATATATATATAATGTCAAATTCTAACTCATATAAACAGAATAACCAAGAACAATCTTCAAGTACACACAGGGAACTTATTAAAATTAACAATAGCTAACAATAACCACTCTGAAAAAGAAATTAAGAAAACATTTCCATTTACAATAGCATCAAAAAGAATAAAATATTTAGAAATAACCCTAACCAACGAGGCAAAAGACTTGTACGCTAAAAACTATAAAACACTGCCAAAAGAAATCAAAGATACAAAGCAATGGGAAGACATCCTGTGTTCATAGATCAAAACATGCAATATTGTTCAAATGTCCACACTACTCAAAGTGATCTACCAGATTGAATGCAATCTCTATAAAAATTCGAATGGCACATTTTTGTAGAAATAGAAAAAAGTCCTAAAATTCATATGGATTCTCAAAAGACCTAAAAAAGCCAAAATAATCTTGAAAAAGATGTACAAACTTCTCCAAGTTTTCTCACACTCGCTGATATCAAAACATACTACAAAACAACAGTAATCAAGACAGTACAGAACTAGCATAAATACAGACATACAAACCAATGGAACAAAACAGAGAGCCCAGAAATAAACCTGTGCATATATGGTCACACAATCTTTGACAAGTTGCCAAGCTTACACAATAGGAAAATGAGACATTCTTTTCAACAAATGGCTGGAGAAAACTAGATGTCCACATGCAAACAAATGAAGTTGAACTTTTACCTTATACCACATACAAAAATAAACTAAAAATGGATTAAAGACATAAATGTAAGCTCTAAAACTGTAACACTTCTAGAAGAAAACATAGGGGAAAGCTTCCAGACATTGGATTTGGCAATGATTTCTGTTATATGACACCAAAAACACAAGCAACAAAATAAAAAAAACAGATAAATGAGACCACATCAAATTTTAAAACTTCTATTCATCAAACGAAACAACCAACAGAGAGAAAAGACAACCTATGAAATGAGAGAAAATTTGTGCAAATCGTACATCTGATGAGGGGTTACTATCTGCACTGTATAAAAAACTCCTATATTTCAATAACAACAAAAAAATTAAAAATAGGCAAAGGACTTCAATAGACCATTCTCTAAAGATGAAATACAAATTGCCAACAAGCAGATGAAAAGATGCTCAGCATCACTAATTATAAGAGAAACGCAAATCAAAACCACAATGAGATATCAACTCATACCTATTAGGATGGCCACTATACATTAAAAAAAAAAAAAAAATGGTGAGGACAGGCAGAAACTGTAACCCCTATACACTGTTAGTGGGAATGTAAAATGATGTAACCATTATGGAAAACAGTATGGAGGTTACTCGAAACATTTAAAGTAAAATTATCATTTGATCTAGCAATCACACTTCTGGGTATATATCCAAAAGAATTCAAAACAGGATCTCAATGAGATAATTGCCCATTCATGTTCACTTCTGCCTTATTCACAGTAGCTAAGATATGGAATCAACTTGAGTGTCCATCAATGAATGGATAGGGAAAATATGTTCTATATGCACATTGAAATACTATTCTCTTTAAAAAAGAAGGAAGTGCTGTTATTTGCAACAACATGGATGAATCTCAAGGATATTATGCTAAGTGAAATAAGCCAGTCACAAAAAGAAAAATACTGTATGATTCCATTCCATGACGTCAAGTAGTCAAAATCCTAGAAGCAGAAAGTAGACAGGTGACTGCAAAGAGATTAAGGGAGGGAAGAGGGTCGAAAACAATGTTTAATGGAAACACAGTTTCAGTTTTACAAGACGAAACAAGTTCTAGAGATTCATTGTACGACAATGTGAATATACTTAATGTTAATAAACTTTACATTTAAAAATGGTTAAAATGGTAAATTTAATGTTATGTGGTTTTTGCCACAATAGAAAGCTACTAAGAAAAAAAGTGGTCACAGAATATGTTAAATGACTTATGAGAACGTAGTCTGTGAGAAGTACTGCAGGAAAAACTATTTTTGTTTCTTCAATATCAGAAAGAAAGAAAAAGAAGGAAAAGATGAAAAGAACTTAAAAAATGTACTATCAGTGTGAACTTATTCAAATAAACTGTAAAAAATCATTTAAAAGACAATTGAAAATTTGAACATTGACTGGATATTTGATAGTATTAATAAATTATTAATTCTTAGGGGAAAAAAAACACGACACCACCAGCCATTTATTATCTTAGTTTCTGTAGGTCAGAATTTCAGGCAGGCTCAACTGGGTTCTTCACTTAGGGTCTCACAATACTAAAATCAAAGTGTCAGCTATAGGCAACACTCTTACCCAGAGACTCCATGGAAGAATCCTCTTCTGAGTTCATCCAGATTGCTAACAGAATTCAGTTTCTTGTGGCTGTAAGACTGAAGTGCCTGTTCTCTCACTGGCTGCTGGATGAAAACCACTCTCAACTCCTAAAAGCCACTCTCAGGTCCTTGCTCCATGGATCCTTCCATTCCAAACAGAATTCTCTGGCATTCACTCCTTCTCATATTTTGAGTATCTCTGATTTCCTATTCTGCAACCAGCCGAAGAAACTACTTTTCTTTGAAAAGCTCATGTCATGAGGTTAGGCCCACGTGCATAATCTCCCTATCCTAAGGTCAACTGATTAGTAATTTAATTAAGTCTGTAAACTCCCTTTTGGCATGTAGTGGGGATAGAGCTCCTGGGGGACATATTAGAATTCTGACAGCCACACTGATAAAATGCATTGAGGTTGAATTTGACTCCATGTAGATATATAGCTTTGAAATCCCGAGAAAGAGCTATTACCTTATAGGTAATCAGAAAAAAGCTGTGAAATATTTATTCGGTACCTTAGTTCCCTCAATTCCCAGTAGCCTTTATCTACTGGATTATAACTAGATAAAGTCACCTGAAGGCAAAGGCTAAATATTACCTATCTTGGTAGTCCTAGACCCTACGACCTGGCACAATACCAGTGCTTAGTAATATTACTTTATGAATTGAAAACTGAAAACACCACGATGCTCTTGTAAGTGTTGTTCATGTCACAGATAAAAACTTTAAAATTAAATCCTTTAATATCAGTTAATTAGCACTTATAATTTTAGTATTTAATACAATTTCCTCCAGTTTTTCAGCTGAAGACAATTGAAAAGTGATCTTTTGTTATTTTCTTTATAACAGATGATAATATATGATGAACAAAAGATTAAAATGATTAGTTTAAATACAGCTTAAGTCAGGAGCACTAATGAGATCTGCCAAACTACACAAAGGAACTAGAAGTTCTTTTATCCAGAAGATTGCTGCTGAAATCAGGCTTTGGCCAGATCTAAGGACATCTGGGCAGACAGGCTTCAGGATGCCAGAGAAAGGTGCCACAATAGAACTGCAAACAAAAGAAGCAGGTGGTGAGGAAAAAACACACACAATGGCCTACACTAAAGGAGCAAAAAGCAGGAGAAATATACATACATAGAACATCTGACTGACAGTACACTTTATTTAACACATGATCCTTTGTAAAATGCAATTAAAATTTACTTTTGGAACCTAAAAATATATACTTGCATACAAACTTGCCTATATAACTTGATTTTTCAAAATTACATTCAATTCACAGATAAAACGATTATGCTTTGATTTTTCAAATTTTCACAGAAAAATTATGACAAAAATCATAGTGTTTGAAGCTAAAAGAAACTGTGGGACTGAGTTCCCCACTCTGAACTGTTATCTGTGGGCAAGCTGAGGATCTGAGAAGAACAGGCAACCAAAGAGTGGCAAGAGACACCCAGGTGTCCTGTCTGCTACCATTCTAGCCTGGCTGAACATCACACAACCTCTGCATCTACCAAACAGCAGGGCAAGTGCACAGACCCATTCTAATAACAAGACTTTATTCTCTAATGCATAAAGCATAATTTACAATGTGATTTATACCAGTAAACACAAATTATAATAATCTATGTTGATATATGAAATTTTAAAACACAAAAATTTAAGGTTACAGTTGATATATAGGGCATCCAGTCATTTAAATAAATTTAGGTATGACAGTCATATATTTTAAGCCATGGTAATAAAGAAAATATAAAATCAATGAAGTACTGAGTTCAGTATTTTTTAAGATGGTCCTAAGATCTCAATCGCTATTTCCATTTAGCAAGTTCTCATTGAGCAGTATGTGTCCAGTGCCAGCTAGTGTTGTTGATGTTCAGCCGCATGGTCCCTGCCTTGTGTTATTAACATTCTGGAAGGAGAATGAGACATGTCATAAAATGGATATTCTTGGACTTCACCTTCCAACCATGAGGGATTAAGAGGATCTGCAATTACCCTACCTCTGTCAAACACTAGAAAATTAGACAAATATTAAAAAAAAAAAAAAAGAAAAAACTTAGCACAGGACTATGATCTCTAAAAGAGAAAAAAATAAGTGAGGCGAACCTACCATTGACCAGGTGTTCTACTATGCGTCAGTTTTCAAACAGAGGCATAGTGAGCAGGAACCTATACAGAATCCAGCCATCTAGATAAGTTAAGGAGAAAGGAAATAGAGTTTGGAGATGCTAGCATTTAGGTAGTAGAATTCCAGAGAGAAGAAAGTTACAAAGAGAAAAAAACTTGGGAAATCTGTACAAAGGTTCCAGTGGATTTTTGAAATCAATCTGCATATGCACAGGAAAAAACACCACAGGCCAGGCCAAAAAAAAAAAAAAAATCCTAAGAAATGAGTTACTAGGTAAGAGTAAGAGAAACAATTCCCAGAGCTCACACAAGGCCAGGGAATCACTGCAGTTCTCACCAGCCAGACCACAGAGGCCACGTTGAATATATAGTGACTTTCGTAAAACTAATTCAGAATGGCAATGCCTTATTAACAGAACAGTCTTACTCCTAAAATAAAGGAACTTCTAAATATGCCTTTAAAGAGCTTTAAAGCAAACCCCTAAAAAGTTAAAATAATCTAAAAGTAACTTTATTGCCTACCAGAAAAAAAACCAACACTCTTTAGAAAAATCGACATGACAGACTCAATGCAAAATTTACAATGTCAGAAATGAAATACTGCTAGACAAAAGAAGAAATGCAAAAATAGGACTCATAAAAAGAAAAATCAGCCAAAAATATCAAGACCCAGAAATGACAGAAATAGTCCAAGTTCAAACAAAAAAGCTAAAATTTCTATTGTAAAGACACACGATAAGCTCAAGAGTGTAGAGAAAAATGAATATAATGGGATAAAGAGATGTTTCAAACAACCAAATGCAAGTTTTTTGTTTTTGGTTTTGAGATGGAGTCTCGCTCTGTTGCCCAGGCTGGAATGAGGTGGGCACGAACTCGGCTCACTGCAAGCTCTGCCTCCTGGATTCATACCATTCTCCTGCCTCAGCCTCCCGAGTAGCTGGGACTACAGGCGCCCACCGCCACGCCCGGCTAATTTTTTGTATTTTTAGTAGAGATGGGGTTTCACCATGTTAGCCAGGATGGTCTCGATCTCCTGACCTCGTGATCTACCCACCTCGGCCTCCCAAAGTGCTGAGATTACAGCCATGAGCCACCGCACCCGGCCCCCAAATGCAAGTTTTAAAAATAAAAAAGAAGGGCCTGGCGCGGTGGCTCACACCTGTAATCCCAGCACTTAGGGAGGGTGAGGCAGGTGGATCACCTGAGGCCAGGAGTTCAAGAGCAGCCTGACCAATATGGTAAAACCCTGTCTCTACTAAAAATACAAAAAAAAAAAAAAGCCAGGCATGGTGGCATGCGCCTGTAGTCCCAGCAACTCGGTTGGCTGAGACAGAAGAGTTGTTTAAACCTGGGAAGTGGAGGCTGCAGTGAGCCAAGATCACGCCACCGCACTCCAGCCTGGGCAACAGAGAGAGAGGGACTCTGTCTCAAACAAACAAACAAAAAAACCAAATACATCTAAAATACTAATTTCACTACATTGCATTACCAACAAATTAGACATAACAGACAAAAAGGCCAGTGAACTTGAAAACCTAGCAATAGAATATATCCACAACTAAGTACAGAAAAAAAAAAACTCTGAAAAACAAAATAAACAGAGGCTCACTGTCTTATGGGATCATATCAAGTACCCTAACATACATGTAATTGGAGGATAAAACAGGATAAGAGGAAAGGGGACAAAAAGCTTTTTGAAGAAATAATAGTTGAAGAAGTTTTTATTTGAGGAAAATCATAATTCCACAGATTCGAGAGCTCAATAAACCACAGATGGATAAACAGTCACACACCCTCCACACACCGAGACTAATCATAATCAGATTGCTGACAACCAGAAACAAAAGGAAAATCTTAAAAGCAAAGGGAAAAAAAGATATTAGATAGAAAAGAACAAATATAAAAATGACAGCAGACTTATTAGTAACTGTGCAAGCCAGAAGACGCTGAAAAGCATCTTTGAAATATTAAAAGAAAAACTAACGAACGAAAAATTGTACTCAGTGAATTTATCTTTCAAAGATGAAGGTGAAAAAAAAAACTTTTTCGGCAAACAAAAGTGGGAAGAATTATTTGCCAGTATTCCTGCATGGTAAAAAAAAGAAGTGGAGGGTAGGGAAAGTTTTTCAAATTTTTTTTAAGAGATAAAGATGAAAGTTGAATAGAGTCTAAATGAGATGATCAATCTTTTGGCTTCCCTGGGCCACACTGGAAGAATTGTCTTGGGCCACAAATAAAATACACTACTGATAACTGATGAGCAAAAACAAAAAAAAAAAAATTAAAAAAATCCCATGTATAAATCTCATAATGTTTTAAGAAAGTTTACGAATTTGTGTTGGGGGCCACATTCAAAGCTGTCCTGGGCCACAGGTTGGACAAGCTGGATGTAGACAAAGGAATGAAGGTCTCCTAAGACAGTTAATATGAGTAAATATTTTTTAAACTTATTTTTACATTTACATTTCTTTAAAATAATTGGATAAGGTTAAAAATGATGTATGATTAGATTCATAACACATGTATAAGTAGAATGTGTTATGTGGCAACAAATATTTGGCCATAAGAATAAAGATTATTGTTCTATTTAGGCAGCCCCCATGTTGCAGTTTATGTGAGACTATTAAAACAGCCATACCAGCTGAAACCGTGCAAAGCCATCTCACTAATAATTAATAGATAAAAAATTACAATTGCTCCGTAATCTTTAAAATTTGTTGTCAAGGGACACTGGAGGATCATGACAGATGGCAGGCAGGACTAGACTGCAGCTCCCACTTGGATGGACACAGCAGCATGTGGAGTCCCGCATCGGGAACTTTTGCTCCAGAACTACCGCAGGAATAAATCAGGAGAGCCGAGAGAAGCCACAGACCCACTGAAGGAAGCAGATTGCTCCTGCAGGACCCGGGAGACACCCCAAATACTGTGAGTGCCCAAACTGTGGAAGTGGGAAGCGGGGATCATCCGTCCCTGAACACACAACCTCACTGGGGAACCTGAAGGTCTAAATCACAGACGATTCTGACTTTTACCTGGAACTGAGTCAATTTAGGGAGCTGAGTGAAATACACGTGTAGAGGAAGCAGCGGGAAAAGCCCTGTGGACTCTCTGGGTTTCCTGGAAAACCATTTCTGCCTTGCCTCACAGGGGTCCTTGGGGCAGGCTGCCTGAAGTACTGGGAAAAGGCCACAGGGAGAAAGGGTGGGAAAGGGGTGAGGGATTCAAGACTACAAATTGGGTGCAGTGTATACTGCTCGGGTGATGGGTGCACCAAAATCTCACAAATCACCACTAAAGGACTTACTCATGTAACCAAACACTACCTGTTCCTCAATAACCTATGGAAATAAAAAAAAAATTTAAAAATAACAATAAAAATAAAATTTGTTGTCAAAACATTAAAAACTTATCAGTTATAAATATATAGAGAAGTAAAAAATAGCAAACCTAACACCATAGTACACTGTAATTTAAAACAAACATTGAGAATTAACATGTTTTATTTCTCTGCAAAACACTTATGAAGAGTAGTTAAAACGGTGTTAACCTTCTCTTTGTCATATCACTTATGATACAAAGTATCTTATCTATGTTTTCGGGAATCGTCATACTCCTAACATTTTATCCTTTGTGCTTTCAATGTTTTGAAATATCTGTGTGAGTTCTCTTAATGTCGATTTTTTTTTAACTGATGTCACTTCCTCTAGGACATCCTCATGCTTTTTGTCACAACCACTTTCCTCACTAATGTCAACAAGTTCACCTTCACCAAGTTCCTCCGGCTGCATACATAGGAATTCTAGAAAGCAGCAGGTCACCATTACCACAATCAGCTATTTCTTCCCTAACTCCCCTTATATTTAATTCAAATTTCATTTCTAGTAGTATTATATTTTGTTTCTTTGTTGAACTTTTACTTTTGTTGGCCAGTCTCTCAACTATCCATTTTTGTAAAAGGTCATGTGAGTTCATCAGTGAGAGACAAGGAGAAAACACAACTACTCACTTTGCTATCTAAACAAGAGCTGATGCAAAGTGACAAATCACTGAAAGACTTTGAAAGAAGTGATGTGATAGGTCACTAATCATGATGTGCATCTCTTATTTAGTGATTTGTTGACTGAAGATCTACCAGGCAAGTTTGTACATTATGCAGTTACTCACCATATACCCTACACACAGACACGCATCCAGAAACACAATGAAATCTGTAACAGAAATCTGAACCATGTTGCAGGGGAACTGGAGTTATTTAACCAAACCACGGTTACTGAAATTCATGGATGCTGGAACCATGCAAAGAGATGACTGGCTATAGTTGATAGTTATATCTACATCAGTAACTACAGAGAGAGAGATACACAGAAATATATACACTAAAATAAATGCTAACTATGAATATCTCTCAGCACAGAGTCATAGCTAATTTCTATTTTCTTCTTCAGGCTTTTCTTTATATTTTAGTTTTTATACAATGATGATCTAAATGTACCACTTGTGTAAAAAGAAAAATAGCCTGGCTGGGCACAGTGGCTCACTTCTGTAATTCCAGCACTTTGAGGGGCCTGAGGAGGGCAGATCACTTGAGCTCAGGAGCTCAGACCAGCCTGGGCAACATGGTGAAACCCTGTCTCTACAAAAAAACAAAACAAAACAAAACAAAACAAAAAAAAAAAAAACTTAGCCAGGTGTCACAGCATGCATCTGTAGTCCCAGCTATTGGGATTGGGGGAGGGGGGTCTGAGGTGGGAAGATGGCTTGAGCCTGGGAGGTGGAGGTTGCAGTGAGCTGAGGCAGCACCACTGCACTCCAGCCTGGGTGATGGAGCCAGACTGTGTCAAAAGGGAGAAAAGAGAGAGAGGGGAGGAAAAGAGAAGGAGAAGGAAGGCAGGTGGGCAAGCAGAGTTATTTTTAAAAGACAGTAAATTTTATAAGTTATTTCTTAGATGTTATTTCCTGGCATAGAACATATCATTTTAAATTCATGTAAACCATCAGAAAATCAAAATATGCATATTTGCTTACTTATACACACAAGAAACAGGAAGGGCTCTGTGGGCTGGGCACAGCAGTTCATGTCTATAATCTCAGCACTTTGGGAGGCCAAGATAGGACAATGACTTGAGGACAGGAGTTTGAGGCCAGCCTAAGCAACACAGTGAGACTCCCATCTCTATAAAAACATTTTTTTAATTAGCTGGGCATGGTGGCACGTGCCTACAATTCCAGCTACTTAGGAGGTAGGAGGATCTCAAGCCCAGGAGTTCAAGGCAGCAGTGAGCTATGATCACAACACTGAAGTTCAGCCTGGATGACAGAATGAGACTCTATCTAACATAACATAACATAACATAACATAACATAACATAACATATAAAATAAAATGCCACTATGGCTGAAGAATACAGGTGAAGGGGTGAATGGTATGAGATGGGGTGGAAGAGAGATGCGAGGGACAGAAGTGGTGCTTTATATCCCCAGTTATAGAGATATGGATTTTCAATTGGATGTTAAGCCATTGTAGGTTTTAAGTTGAAGAAGAATATATAATTTCCATTTGTAAGAAAATCAAATATAGCAAATCTAGCTAAATGGAACGCAAATAGCAGGGGAAATGAAAGGAGAAGCAGGGAGATGAGTCAGGCACAGAGCAGTGCAGCTGAGACAGGGTGGTGGCTTGGACTACGGTGAGAGTAATGGAGATGGAGAAAAGGAGACAAACTGAGCTATGCTTAGGTGAAGAAGAAAGGCTGATCCCAGTCTGTATTATAAGGCTAGGGAGAGATATATGTCACTGAGACAGGAAAAAACTGTGGAAGGAGCAGTTTCGGTATATGAGAGGAAGGGCAATGAGTACAGGATCAAAAGATCTATTTGGCTATCTAAAGTTTAAGACATTTTTAAGATACTTAGGATAGTTTTTTCAGATTAGAGATGGCACGCTGATCAGAACAGATGACACACTCAAAAGGGTTTAACTGAAAATAATTTAAAGGGGCTCTACAGATGTGCAGGCCAGCTTCAGAGGACCCGCAAGGGGTGGTAAAGCACCCAGAGACCAGCCAGTAAGCCCCTTAGGCCTGAAGTGACTTGACCTCTTCCTCCTCCTGCCTGCTGATCCTGCCGGGGTCAACTTCTGGCAGCACCCAACTAGAAGCCAGCAAGCTACAGAGCGCAGGTAAGATAGCTGGTTGGCCAGCCTCTTGGGGCACTGAGCAGGGTAAAAGGTACCTAGTAATCCTACAAAAGGAGGCTAATGAAGAATTACTAATAAAAGAATATTTGAAGCTACCAGCATAGATGGATTTACTTATGGGAAACTGTGTAGGTAAAAAAGAAAAGGTGTTCCAAGACAGAGCTTTGGGGTCCTCTGAACCTTCGTGGTCAGATACAGCTTGAGGAGTCAGCAAAGGAGAATAAGAAGCTGTACTAGGGAGGTGGGAGGGAAACTGGAGGGTGTAGTGCCACAGAAGTCAACACAGAAGAATGTCTCAGCAAGTGAGGGTGTTCATTTTATTAAGAACTGTTTTCAGGCCAAGGAAGTAATAACAGAGAGGTGATTATGGGATTTGCCAATGTGATAGTCATTGGTGACATTAAAAAGAGCAATCTCAGTAAAGAAGAGAAACTAAAAAACCTACTAAGTAGCTGAGGGAATAACAAGGCAAAGAAAAGACAGCGTCCAAGACAACTCTTTCAAGAAATTTAGCTGTGAGGGTGATCAGAGAAACGAAGGAATAGCTGCAAAGGGATGTGAAGTTAAGAGTATCCCTACTATTTCCTAACAAGATCGAAAAAGAGAGTCAGAGCACCTGAAAAAATGCTCATCATCACTGGTCATCAGAGAAATGCAAATCAAAACCACAATGAAATACCATCTCACACCAGTTAGAATGGCGATCATTACAAAGTCAGGAAACAACAGGCGCTGAAGAGCATATGGTGAAATAGGAACACTTCTACACTGTTGGTGGGACTGTAAACTAGTTCAACCACTGTGGAAGACAGTGTGGCGATTCCTCAAGGATCTTGAACTGGAAATACCATTTGACCCAGCCATCCCAGTACTGAGTATATACCCAAAGGATTATAAATCATGCTACTATAAAGACACATGCACACGTATGTTTACTGCAGCACTATTCACAATAGCAAAGATTTGGAACCAACCCAAATGTCCATCAATGATAGACTGGATTAAGAAAATGTGGCACATATACACCATGGAATACTATGCAGCCATAAAAAAGGATGAGTTCACGTCCTTTGTAGGGACATGGATGAAGCTGGAAACCATCATTCTCAGCAAACTGTCACAAGGACAAAAAAAACAAACACTGCATGTTCTCACTCATAGGTGGGAATTGAACAATGAGAGCACTTGGACATAGGAAGGGGAACATCACACACTGGGGCCTGTTGTGGGGTGGGGGGAGAGGGGAGGGATAGCATTAGGAGATATACCTAATGTAAATGACAAGTTAATGGATGCAGCACACCAACATGGCACATGTATACATATGTAACAAACCTGTACATTGTGCATATGTACCCTAGAACTTAAAGTAAAATAAAAAATAAAATAAAAAGAGAGTCAGAGAAGTTAACAGCAGCAGAAGACCTCACAAAGGCAAAAAGGAATGGGCCCAGGGCACAACTAGATGATTTGGTTTGGCTTTGATAGAAGCAGGGAGAGTCTAGTCATTACATCGGGGGGATGACAAAAAAGAAAGATGGGAGTGTCAGTATACTTGCCTGCAGGTTGACAGGTTTGGTGTTGAAATGGAACACTTCATGTCTCAAAAAACCTTAAGGCAGCTGCACATTGGGGGCATTTGTTTTAGAGGGTGGAAATCATACACATAAAGCAGCATGAATTTCCAGCTGAGATATAGTCAAGTTATTTAAAGAGAAACCAGTTGGTATAATTGTGTATTTTTCTCCAGGAGATTTTAATTTTTCAGGTGCTGTTGAAGAATAGGAGAGTTAGGAGTTGGGCTTAATAAAAGCTGTTGCTCTGACAGATGAGTAAGATACAGGGAAGGGCACAAGGGAATTCGGGTGTTTTCAAGGGCTTGAGATGGGCAAAATCATGGAATCTAAGCTAAGAAAGGGAAGAGAAGACATAAAGAGTTGGGAAGATAGTGAGAATGGCTGGGTCAATGGTCTGGACATTTCTGTGAGGGTAAAGAATTCCTGAGAGAATTGTCATGGGTGAGCTGGAAGGACAGGAGGTGGCATTCGGAGTGAGATGTGTGAAATCAAGGTCATAAAGGTAGTTCAATTATGACAGATCACAAGGTCAGAGATGTGTCCATGGAATGTGTGCATGAGGTGTGTGTAGGTGGATGGAATAAAACATTAAAAGCAAGACAGTTAAGGTACTGAGTGGCCGAAGTGCGGGATGGACCATCCATATGAAAACGAAAGTCACCAAGAAAGATGACAGACGTCATTATAGAAAGGAAGAAATTCAGCCTGATTCTAGTGCAAGGTTTCTCAGTGTCAGCACTATTGACATCGTGGGCTGGATAATTGTTTTGGGGGTTGCTGAGTGCATTGTACACTATTTAGTAGTATCCCTGACTTCTTTTTTTTTTTTTAAACTTAACACTTAGCACTTTGCCACATTTAATTTTCTATGGTAAAGGTTTTATTTTTTTATTTTTATTATACTTTAAGTTCTAAGGTACATGTGCATAACGTGCAGGTTTGTTACATATGTATACTTGTGCCATGTTGCTGTGCTGCACCCATCAACTCGTCAGCACCCATCAACTCGTCATTTACATCAGGTATAACTCCCAATGCAATCCCTCTCCCCTCCCGCCTCCCCATAATAGGCCTCGGTGTGCGATGTCCCCCTTGACTTCTACACTCTAGATATAGGCGCCATCCCACCCCAGGTCTCTCTGTTGCAGCTCCCTTGGGTTGGGGTTGGTGGTCAGGATGGAGAACAGGCCACCCCTCCTGCACACTCCCCTCTCAGGAGACATAAGTAAAGTCCTGTGAGGGCCCCTGTTTTCACACAGCATTGAGGTGACTGGGAGGGGTAGTCTCCTCACTCTGGTGGAGCATAATGGAAAAATCTCAAAGTAAGTCCTTATGTGCCAACCATAGACCATCCAAAGCTAACTCTTACTTGCTGTCTTGAAGCTGGACCCTGCCAAAGGATTCTCCAGGAAACAACATGGCTCAAGGAACTTCCTTTTTCTGTGTGGACCAAGGGAGATACATTGGTGGCTTTTTTCCCTTTAGGCTCAAAACCTGCAGGGCCTTGCACAGATCAAGACATGGCAAATTTTACAGCTGTCTTTTATCTCTTAAGTGAAAGTTAGCTCCGTAACATAATTCCTCTCTCCACCTCCGCATGGCCCATCCCAGGTTGAATTCTTTAAGCAGATAGTCCAGGCACCTGCAGAATCAGGTCCCTGGTGAAACAAACAGTAAGTTCCACAGAGGACCACCTTGTGCTGTCTTCTGAGTTCACTGCCTAGGCCATGGAGAGTGAGTACTGATTGGCCACATAAGAAAAGCCATCAGGGAATAAGAGATTTCTGGGCACAATGAGACAGCGCTGCCCACAGGTTAATCGTTTCTCTTTGATTACTGCCCCAAGAAGGCACTGGATAATTCTTAAGGAAGACAAAAAAGAGATATGCTTCTCAAAACACAAACCTAGAGATTTTTTGGGAGGGGACAGCCCTTCGTAGTCGAGGCGAAGTCTACTTCAATTTGCAATCTGCAGTGCAACACGTGGAGAAAAGCGAAAAAACGAAACCAAACTCCTAAGCACAGCAGGTGCACTGGGTTCTCTTAACACGCATTTCCCTAAAGTAAAACCAAAAATAACGTTCTCATAAAACTCATCTCTAAGCACATCTTTCAGTACTGGCAGATCCTGAGTTCCCAAAGGGCTCAAGCTAATAAGCCTCAAGAGTTCTAAGGCCCCTTGGGGATGAGTGGACCTACTGAACATTACAAGAATCCCCAACATGCAAAACTGATCAGAGATGTCCTGGTCCCACATGACCAGTTCCTCACTCCCTCCCAATCAGCCACCAGAGGGAGAGTTAGAGAGACCTACCCTTACTTCAGCCTGCCATGCCCAGTCATCTACCTAAACAGCTTTACAGCGCTGCTTACTTTGCAAACTAAACCCTCTAAAATATTAATTGTTTAAAAGTAGCTCAACTGGAGCTATAAAAAAAGCTATCAAATATCAATGAAATAAAATATAAATCCAGTGTTTCAAAAGATATGGAGCATCTCAGGAGACCCAACAGATAGAGAAACATATGTAAGCAATCTCTCAGAGCATGCGAGTAATATATTTCAAAGGAAACTCTGTCATGGAGAGCAAAATCAATCATTTTTACAATGAAACCTAGAAAATGCCACAGTTATATGGCACAGCAGGAATTCGTCACACGTGAATCATGTGGGAACAGCACTAGAAAAAAATCATAAATTTTAATATAAGAAACATCATCAAATATATGTGGCTATTTTTATGGCCCACAGAATACACATCAACACCCCCACATATACACCCCCCACCCCATACACACACACCATGTTCACATTTAATCTCAGTCTGTGCTTCTACAAAGACTGCTGTATATTGTTTTTCATGATTACTTATAAGGTAGGCTTACTATAGAAAAAACAGTAAGTCGTATTATGTAAGTGTATTATTGCTGTAACAAATTACCACAAACTTTGTGGCTTAAAATAACATAAATTGACTATCTTACAGTTCTAGATGTCAGAGGTCCAACAGCGTTCACTGGAACAGAAATCAAGGTGTCCACCGAGCTGCACTTCTTTCTGGAGGCTCCAGGGGAATTTCCGTTTTATTGCCTTTTCTAGTCTTTAGGGGCCGCCTGCATTCCTTTGCCTGTGGCACCCTTCCAACATCAAAGCTAGCAATGGCCACTTCAGTCTTTCACACAGTGCATCATGTCACTCTGACACCTCCTTTTTCTATCTCCTTCTTCCACATTTGAAGAAGCCTTGTGACTGTATTGGGCTGTGGGATGAGGATAATCTAAGGTTTAGGTCAGCTGATTACAACGAGGATAATCTAATGTTTAGGTCAGCTGATTAGGATGAGGACAATTAATGTTTAGGTCAGCTGGTTAGAATGAGGATACGCTAATGTTTAGATCAGCTGATTAGGATAAGGCTAATCTAGTGTTTAGGTCAGCTGATTAACAACCTTAACTCTATCTGCAACATTAATTCCCACATGACATGTAACCTAACATATTCACAGGTTTCAGGGATTAGGGCATGGACGTCTTGGAGGGTGGGAGCAGTATTCTGCCTGCCAAAGGTACAAACTTTGAAAACCACATCGCAGAAGAGAATGTACATAAACACAAAAAACTGCTCAGAAAAGGCGTTTTGTTTGTTTGGTTTTTTAGACAGAGTCTCGCTCTGTCGCCCAGGCTAGAGTTCAGTGGCGTGATCTGGGCTCACTGCAAGCTCCGCCTCCTGAGTGCAAACAATTCTCCCACCTCAGCCTCCTGAACAGCTGGGGTTACAGGCGCATGCACCACCATGCCCAGCTAATTTTTGTATTTTTAGTAGAGACAGGGTTTCGCCATGCTGGCCAGGCTGGTCTCAAACTCCTGGCCTCAAGTGATTTGCCTGCCATGGCCTCCCAAAGTGATGGGATTACAGGTGTGAGCCATTGTGCCTGGCAGTAAAGGCATTTTCAAAATGAGAAAGTTAATGAATCATAGCTATTGCTTAATATCTACAAAACAAGCATTATCTGCTAACATTACCCTTATGTTTCAAAATGTGTTCCTCACACATATGACTCTTAGGTGGATCTTTCTAAATTCCAATCTAATGACCAAATCCTTGCTTAATAGCTTTCCAAGGCTCATCAGAGGACATGAGAGAAAGTCCAAAGTCCTTAGCACGGACTAAAAGCTTATCACAGTCTGGACCCAGTCTACATTCCATCCACCCATCCACCACCACTCCTCTTTACCTACTCACTCCCTCATGCAGGTATTTACTGAGTGTCTAATATTGCCAGTCAGTGATCTATGTGCAGGTGGTGACTAAACATGACATAGTTCCTGCTGTATGAAGTCAGGAATCTACTGGTGGGCTTTAATCAACTAATCACACAAAACAAACGTACAAATGCAAACTGTGACAACTGTTCTAAAGAAGTATGGGTTGCACCTGTGGCAAAGAACTCTGACCTGGTCAGGAGAGTCTTGAGAAGGGGAACCAACGGCAGTTAACTCTGATAGGAGAATAGAAAAAGTATTTTCCAAGCAAAGAAAGGACAGATGTATACATACTTGGGGGAAAGCAACATGGCAAGTGTACACTGTAGCTTCTGAACAGCATTGTCCATTCTGCAAATTGCAACGCTTCATGCTCAACAGAGTGTCCTCTCTCTCCTGGATGGGTGTTCAGATTACCCCACATCAGAGAGGTGGCACCACCGTGTCTCTGCAATAACTTACACCATACTGGATTATAACTGTGGATTTACATCTGCCTCCACAGTAAACCGTGAGCTCACCAAAGCCAAGTCCTGTGCTCATTCTTTCCTCTAACTCCGGAAGTGGCAATGAACCAGCTGACTGAATTTAGCAATGATTGCCACGAGTCACACAGAAAACTTCCACATAACACTTCCCACTTCCTTCTCTCCCTAGCACACTCCCAAGGAAATAGAGGTAGCTCTAGTTGAGAAGACAAAAATAGATGCCTGTTTTACACAAGAAAAATTGATAAAGGGATAGGCACTTGAATCAAGAGATCAGGAAAAGAACAAAACCCTTATTTAAAAAAGGAATAAGATGTTTTATAAAACAATGTAATAGACTAAAATCAGTAGAACTGATAACTATTCAAGAGCTAGTTCTTTAGGAGAAAAAAACCCATTAAGTTAAATAAAACACCAAGCTATCTTAACACAAACAAAATGGGAAAAGTCACAAGTTATCAAATTAGGAAGAAGACAGTGTAAATAATATTAAAAAATATTTTTTATATAATGCTACTCAAATAACAAAGCGATAGTATTCTAGAAAAAAACTCAAATTTCCAAAATAAGAAAAATCACTTTAAGACACAATAGGGAAGAACTTTTAAAAGTTGTCAGAGAATAAATGGGGGAGGGAAGGCGAATCTCCTGTAGGGAAAAATTCCAAATAATTTATGTAGATACTCGGCCCCCAAGGAGGTAGACCTTCATTTCCTATTCTTCAAGTGTCAGAAGTACTTAGAAACTTGCTTCCAAAGGGTAAGTAGAAAAATTGTAGGTTGGAGGGCGAGAGGGAAACAGTGGACTAACTTTACAGTAGAGAAACCTGAAAAACCTCAGTCACAGAATCAAGGTTCACATCAATGACAGGCCATGCTAACTGTATGTACCCTCAATATGATGTGATAAGAGTGATACCTCGCCTCTTTGGTTTTCCTCCCCCAAACCCATAATGCTTATCTTATCATGACAAAAAAATATAAAGAACACACTTTAATTCAGAGATATTCTTCAAAGCACCAGTGCAACTCAAACCCACTAAGGTCATCCAAAAGAAAGAAAGTCTGAGGAACTGCCACGTATCAGAGGAGATTAAGGAGATATGATGACTAAGTGTAATGTGGTATTCTGGATGGGTCTTGGAAAACAAAACAAACTACTATAAAAAAATTAGTGAAATCTGGGCTGGACATGGTGGCTTACACCTACAATTCTAGCACTTTGGGAGGTCAAGGCAGGAGGATCTCTTGAGGTCAGGAGTTCAATAGCAGCCCGGGCAACATAGTGAGACCCTATCTCTACAAAAAGTAAAATAAAATTAGCCAGGCATGGTGGTGTGTGCCTACAATCCCAGCCACTAAAGAGGCTGAGGTGGTAGGATCACTTGAGCCCAGGAATTTGAGATTACAGTGAGTTATGATCATGCTGCACCTAAAGCCTAGATGACAGAGCAAGACTCTGTCTCAAGGGAAGGGAAGGGAAAAAAGAAGGGAAGGGAAAGGAAAAGGGAAGTGGGAAGGGAAAAAGGAAGGGAAGGAGGAAGGGAAGGCAGAAGGGAAGGGGAAAGGAAGGAGAAAGAAAAGAGAAGAAGAGAAAAGAAAAGAGAAGAGAAAAGAGAAAGAGGAAGAAAGAAAACTAGTGAAAACTGAATAAAGTATTGAATCCTTAGTCACGATAAACATACCATTGAAATGTAAGAATTTAATAATGAAGAAACTAGGTAAGGACATACAGGAACTCACTATACTACCTTTACAACCTTTCTGTGCATCTACAACTATACTAAAATAAAAAGTTACATAAAAAATTTTAATAGCAGTCCAAGGACTATAATCTCCTAAAAATGAACCATAATCATAGTTTCAGAGCTGAATTTTTAAAGGAAATTTCTGTTGAGGCAGATAAGGTTTCTATACTTTATTTAAACTGGTAAAATGATGAAACTAGTAGACTGTAACTTACATATTTCTAATATGATACGGAGAGGACTAACAAATCTATACAAAAACAAACCCTCAAAAACGCTACAAATAAAAATGAAATTCTAAAAAGTGTTCACGTAATCTACAGGAAAACAGGAAACAAAATGCAAAAGAGAAAAACAAACTAAAATAAAATGGCAGGCTTAATATGCAGAACATTAAAAATTAGATTAAATATGAAAGGTCTAAATACACACTAAAGAGACAGGTTTGTGGAAAAGATTAAGAAAACAAATGACCAAACTACGTGTTGTCCACAAGAAACTCACTTAAAATATAAAAAAGGTAGGGTGAGCATGCAAAAGGAGATACCATGCAAACATTAATTAAAAGAAAGCAGGCCTGGCTATATCGATATCTGAAAAAATAAACTTCAGAGGAAAGAAATTAACAGGAACCTACAGAAACACTATGTAATGATAAAATGATAATAAAATTATCATTTTGATTCCATTCACCAAGAAGACATAATTCTAAATATGTATGAAACAAGCAACAAAGGTGTAAAACACTGAAGTACAAACTGCGAGAGAGACAAGAAAGGAGAAACAACTCCACAATTATAGTTGAAGACTCCAACACTCCTCTTTCCTCAACTGACAGAATAACCTGAAAGGAAATTGGCAAAGATACAGAAGAACTCAACAGCATCATCAAGCAACAGGATCTAATCAACTTTTATACTATACCCCAATGAATACTAGTAGAATACACATTTTTTTCAGGCATCCATAGAACATAATGATAAAACAAACCTCAACAAATCACACAAATTGAGATATGCAGACACATTGTACCAATTCAGATTTTCTGGTATTGATATTATACTATAGTTTATAAGATATAACCACTGGAAGAGGCTGGGTGAAGTACAGGGGACTTCTCTGTCCTATATGTGAAAGTATAAGTATTTTAAAATAAAAAATTTAAGAAAGCATAAGCAGATGATACAACTACAGGCCAATTTCATTTACAATTTTTTAAAAATCCTTTAAAATGTGCCTATTAAATCCAGCACTACATTAAAAATAATACTTCCCTATACTATAACTATTCAAATAGATACGTATTGAGTGACTACCTAATACCTAATATAACTGTGTGCTAGATGACAGATGAAGCTAAAGAGACAGGCACAGCCATTTATTCTCATGGGACTACTTTAGATGAAGTGGAGAAGAAAGGCCTCTATGAAAATGGAAGGTTGAGAAACAGCCATGTAAAGAGACAGGAGAAAAACATGCTGAGGAGAGGTAATTGTAAAAGCAAAGGTCCTCAGGTAGGAAAAAAGTAGGCCTCTGCATAGCCTATTTAGTAAACTAAGAGGTCAATGTGGTAAAAGCATAATCAGGAAGGGAAAGAGAGAGATGACATGAGGCGAGAGGGGCAACTATGGTCAAATCATGGAGGGTGTTGCAGGAGTGGGACTTTATGATACATGTAATTGAAAGTCACTAAAAATAAAAGTATGCTGATGTAAGCTTCTTACGTAAGACATGAAGTGGTATAAAGTACATTCCTGTATTACTTGAGAATATGTAGTTCTGACATAGATGAAAAAACAGAATATAGGAGGCTTATGTGTCACATATAGATAGAGCATATGTGTGTTAAACAGAATTAGAAATGAATGAAAGGACCAAAAGATACATAACATTCATGAGTCATCAAACAGACGTGAAATATCTGGGCCCTACATATTCACAATATACCAAACATACAGGAAGCCCCAAACAGGAGCATATATGAAGTTTTAATGAAGATGCCTATTGATGACATCTATTCAGGCCCTGTGCGTTCTTTGCCTGAGAAACACCAATAAAATTCATGGATGTTCAGCAAGTCCACTGTCAAACTACAGTCAGGGCCAACTCTACATGTCTCTGTGTCTGTCTTCTACAGCAAACGTGTTTTTGACACAGGATACCTTCCATCCGTGGACTGACTTTCTCAAATTTCATGTCTGAAGAAAGCTGATGCAGCAGAGAGGGGATCAATATAAACATATTATTTCCCAGGATGTATGCAGCGTGTACTTCACCCTGTTTGCATCTTACCTAAAATGTACTCACTTGCCCTACCCCTTGCTTCTCACTGTGTGTACTTAATTGATTTAATAAATCATGTGATGTGAGCTGTTAAAAGTTGATCTGTGATCCTTTATGTTCAATGAGCTCTCGGCGACTTTGTCCAGTAGTCTACATGGAGGTGACTATTACATCAACATAATTACTTACATGACAGTAAGTAGACTTGAATAAATTAAAAGTGCATATATATTGTAAACTATACCAACCATTTAAACAAGAAAATACTCAACTGAACCAAAAGAAAGCAGAAAAAGACAAAAAAAAAAAAAAAAACAGAAGGTACAATAGAAAACTAGTAGCAAGATTTAAATATAACAGTATCAAAAATTGAATTAAATAAAAATGTTCTAAACCCCTTTAAAAATTAATATTATTAGATTGAAAAAAAGGCAAGGCCCAACTACATCTATCTTCAAGAAAACAATTTTGAATATAAAGGCATAGATAGGTCAAGAGTTAAGGAGTGGAAAAAAATATGTATCACTAACACTAACCAAAAACAGCTGCAGTGGTGATATTAACATCACATAAAATAAATTTCAGGACAAAGAGTACTACCAGGGAGAAAGGGGGTTATCTCATAATGATAAAGAGGTCGATTCATCAAGATGACATAAAATCCTAAATTTAATTTTTACATGGAATAACAGAGCTTCAAAACAGAAAACAAAACTGATCCAAGAGTGGAAATAGTCAAAGCCACATTTACACTACGAGACTCTATAGACCCTGTCACCCCTCTCTCAATGAGTGACAGAAAAGTAGATAGAAAACCAGGTAAAGATAAAGATGACTTGAACAACAATGACAACCTATTTACCTAATTGACATTCATAGAACATTCCAACGGCAGCAGAATACACATTCTTTACATGTATAAAAAGAATATTTACCAAAATAGACCATATACTCGACCATAAAACAAGTCTGAAGGAATTGTATATGCAAATAATGCAAACTATATTCTCTAACTACAAAGTAATACATTTAAATCAATAAAAAATATATCTGACAGTTCCCCAAATACTGGGAAACTAGGTAACACTTCAAAATAACCCATGAACCAAAGATAAAATCACAAAGAAAATTTGAAATTATGTTGAACTAAGTGAAACTGAAGAGACAATACATCAAAATTTATGAGACGAAACTAAGGCAGTGCTTAGGGGGAAAGTTTAGCACTAAATGTTTATATTTGAAAAAACACAGAAGTCTCAAGCCAATCACATAAGCTTCTACATTAAAAAAAAAAAGTCAGAATAGGAGCAAAAAATGAAACCCAAAGGAAACAAAAGGACAAAACAAAGAGTAAAATTAATGAAATCGAAAACAAAAAGAAGAAATCAATAAAACCAAAGGCAAATGACAAGATTTCATTCTTTTTATAGCTGAATAGTAGTCCATTGTGTATACATGCCACATTTGCTTTATCCATTTATCTATTTAGGTTGCATATCTTGGCTATTGTGAACAGAGTTGCAATAAACATAGGGATGCAAGCATCCCTTCAATAAACTGATTTCCTTTCCTTTGGATAAATCCCAGCAGTGGGATTCCCGGATCATATAGCAGCTCTATTTTTAGTTCTTTAAGAAATCTTCATACCATTTTGCATAATGGCTGTACTAATTTATATCCCCACCGACCATGTATAAGAATTCCCTTTTCTCTGTATCCTTGTCAGCACTTGTTATTTTTTATTTATTTATTTATTTATTTATTTATTTATTTATTTATTTATTTATTTATTTTTGGTCATTTTGATAATAGCCATTCTAACAGGAGTGAGATATCTCATCACACTTTTGATTTGGATTTCCACAATGATTAGTGATGTGGAGTATTTTTCATATACTTGGCCATTTGTATATCTTCTTTTGAGAAATGAGTATTCAAAGCCTTTGCTCTTTTTATTATTATTACAATTTAGTTCTAGGGTACATGGACACAACGTGCAGGTTTGTTACAATGTATACATGTGCCGTATTGGTTTGCTGCACCTATTAACTCGTCATTTACATTAGGTATTTCTCCTAATCCTCTCCCTCCCTCATCCCCCCACCCCATGACAGGCTCCGGTGTGTGATGTTCCCGGCCTTGTCTCCAAGTGTTCTCATTGTTCAATTCCCACCTATGAGTGAGAACATGTGGTGTTTGCTTTTCTGTCCTTGCAATAGTTTGCTCAGAATGATAGTTTCCAGCTTCATCCATGTCGCTATAAAGGTCATGAACTAATCCCTTTTTATGGCTGCACAGTATTCCACAGTGTATATGCGTCACATTTTCTTAATCCAGTCTATCATTGATGGACATTTGGGTTGATTCCAAGTCTTTGCTATTGTAAATAGTGCTGCAATAAACATACGTGTGCATGTGTCTTTATAGTAGCATGATTTATAATCCTTTGGGTATATACAGAATAATGGGATAGCTGGGTCAAATGGTATTTCTAGTTCTAGATCCCTGAGGAATCGCCACACTGTCCTCCACAATAGTTGAACTAGTTTACAGTCCCACCAACAGTGTAAAAACGTTCCTATTTCTCCACATCCTCTCCAGCATCTGTTGTTTCCTGACTTTTTAAAGATCGTCATTCTAACTGGTGTGAGATGGTGTCTCATTGTGGTTTTGATTTGCATTTCTCTGATGACCAGTGATGAGGAGCATTTTTTCATGTGTCTGTTGGTCGCATATGTCTTCTTTTGAAAAGTGTCTGTTCATATCCTTTGCCCACTTTTTGATGGGGTTGTTTGATCTTTTTATTTATTTATTTATTTTTTTGGTAAATTTGTTTAAATTCTTTGTAGATTCTGGATATTATTAGCCCTTTGTCAGATGGATAGATTACAAAACTTTTCTCCCACTCGGTAGGCTGCCTTTCACTCTGATGGTAGCTTCTTTTGCTGTGCAGAAGCTCTTCAGTTTAATTAGATCCCATTTGTCAATTTTGGCTTTTGTTGACATTGGTTTTGGTCACAAGCATTCTTATACACCAATAACAGACAAACAGACAGACAAATCATGAATGAACTCCCATTCACAACTGCTACAAAGAGAATAAAATACCTAGGAATCCAACTTACAAGGGATGTCAAGGACCTCTTCAAGGAGAACTACAAACCACTGCTCAGTGAAATAAAAGAGGACACAAACAAGTGGAAGAACACTCCATGCTCATGGATAAGAAGAATCAATATCATGAAAAATGGCCATACTGTCCAAGGTAATTTAAAGATTCAATGTCATCCCCACAAGCTACCAATGACTTTCTTCACAGAATTGGAGAAAACTACTTTAAAGTTCACATGGAACCAACAAAGAACCTGCATAGCCAAGACAATCCTAAGCAAAAAGAACAAAGCTAGAGGCATCATGCTGCCTGACTTCAAACTATATTACAAAGCTACAGTAACCAAAACAGCATGGTACTGGTACCAAAACAGAGATATAGATCAATGGAACAGAACAGAGGCTTCAGAAATAACACCACACATCTACAACCATCTGATCTTTGACAAACCTGACAAAAGCAATGGGGAAAGGGTTTCCTATTTAATAAATGGTGCTGGGAAAACTGGCTAGCCATATGTAGAAAGCTGAAACTGGATCCCTTCCTTACACCTTACACAAAAATTAATTCAAGCTGGATTAAAGACTTAAATGTTAGACCTAAAACCATAAAAACCCTAGAAGAAAACCTAGGCAATACCATTCAGGACATAGGCATAGGCAAGGACTTCATGCCTTTGCCCATTTTTTAATTGGATTATTTATTTCCTTGCTGTTAAACTGTTTGAGTTCCTAGTATATTCTGGACATTAGTCCCTTGCTGGATGAATAGTTTGCAAATATTTTCTCCCATTTTACAGATTGGCTCTTTGTCCTGTTTATTGTTTCTTTTGCTGTACAGAAGTTTTTTTAACTTGATATATATATAGTCCCATTTGTCTACTTTTGCTTTTGTAGTTGCACTCATAAAATCTTCGCCTAGATCAATGTCCTGAAACATTTCTCTTAAGTTTTCTTCTGGTAGTTTTACATTTTGAGGTCTTACATTTAAGTCTTTAATCCATTTTGAGTTATTTTTTGTACATGGTGAGATACTAGGGTCCCAAGTCACCATAATGATGGATTAAATCAGTAAACACTGTTGCAATATTAGCTTGATGATAGTTAAAAGGAGATGTAGGGGAAGAGATAAGTTGTATTTGTACCCATTCCTTACAACAAAATTATTTTGGAGCAAAGATTTGCAAATTAATTATGAAGCCATAAATGTATAGAATAAAAGAAGAATATTTTATAACCTTTTGAAGGAGAAGAAGTCCTTCCTAAGTATGCTAGGAAACACATAAGCTTTGAGCAAAAACACTGATAAATTTGATTCTCATAATGAAAAGTAAACAGGTGAAAATACAAACAATTGACAATTTAAAAGACTGACAATATTCAATTGTGCTAAGGGTGTGGCAAAGCAGGCTGTATACCACTGTTACAAAGTTATCATCCTTTGAAGTGTAACATTAAAATATAAAGGACGCATATACTTCAATGTAACAATTCAACTTTCAAAAATTTATCCTATAGAAACTCACATAGGTAGACAAAGGTATGACAAAGATATCCTGTTCATTTTTTCCACATATTATAAAGTTGGGGAGAAATTTGGAACATCCATCAGTGGAGACTGGCTAAACAAATTATACTAAATACAATAAATATTACATAGTCATTAAATAGAATAAAAAATACCCATGGGCATACACATGGGCATAGGCATGTCTGCATGCACACATATGCACATGCACACTCTACCACTGCTGCTATGGACATTATAAAGTAAGACAGATACAAACTAATATTCAGTATGGTCCCATTTTTGACAAAAGACATACAATACATGGATGAAAAATAATGAGGAGAACATTCACTAGCTATAAGTCATGAAATTATGGGAGACCACCACATGCTATGTTAGACATTTCTGTGTTATTTAAACCCTTTACGAGCATGTAGTGTTTTTGTTATAAAAAAAAAGATAAACCTAAAATTTCTATGTAATAACTTGCCCTTACTGACTTTGTATGTCTTTTTCCAATTTGGTATCTCTAATAAATCCAAAATGCAATTTCACCTGCTAGAACTATTTTTAAAGCTCTACTTTTCCCATAAATCTGTAAACTGATTTAGTACATCAGATTTCCTGGGTCCGTCTGAAAATCCTTTGCAGCTCTGGGTAAGCACATAAATTCTTCTTTTTCTTGCCCATCCAAAAAAACAAATGTGAAGAGCATCAAAAGCAAATGCTACTGGATGTTTGCTGCTTTATTTAATCAAAACTAGTAACGCTTTGCTGACATTTCTACTTTCTTAAAAAGTGGATAATCTCATTTGTTTCTGTTCACGAATAAACTTTATAGGGTCCTGTGATACTGAGTAATTTTGAGAAAAAGTAACATTCATTGGTGCCATATTGAGAATGAGTAATCACTGATTTCACAGTAGGCTTTTCCAGTAATTCTTTGCATTTACCATCAGTCATTTTACTTTGTTTCATCTATCAAAGAACTCCAAATACAAATGTTTTGGGAGTAGTGTGATTGAGCAATGCCTGACCACAGTAAGCCTTTTATTTTTTAACACAAGCCTGAAACCAAAGTTGGCCAATGTAACTGAGAGTTAGGTTATTCAGAGTTAGGGAAGAAGTTCAGTGCTATTACTTGCCATGGCCAGATTTCAGGGGAGCCACATCCACTGCCTTTTGTGAGTTCATCACACTGAAGAACACTGGCCCTTCTTACTATTTCATTTTCCAGTTCCTGAATCAATTAGAAGTAAAAACAAAAACTACAAAAGCTTCTGATCTTGGGAAGTACATTGTTCAACATCTTATCACTTATCTACTTCTCTCCTGTGTTTTTTAACTACACTCTCCTTTAGAGAGAAGGAAGAATGTATATGTACTATTTCCTCAAAATGAGCAGAACGTAGAGCAGAACTAGAAACAAGAATGAATGATGATAAAACTCAAGATTCTACTGGCTTGAAAGAAGTTACATGCAACACATTCTTAATATGTAACCTGTACCTGGTCACAGATATACTAAGCTCTATTTTAGCTTTTTTTTCATTGGGTACAATATGTGGTTTTTATCTCAATAAAATTTCTCTTTATTTGGCTGATTATGCAGAAACTAGTTATTCTTTATTTAGCCCACATTTACTAATATGTTTATTGTACTTAGTTCAGCCCATTTATTCAGGTAATGTGGAGCTGATCAGATTAAAGTTATTGTTCAGTTGTCATATGAGCAACTTCACTTCATTCAATGCAGTATCAATAGATTGTATCCCAGCCCAAGAAAGTTATTTTGCAAACATGTATTTATGACATAAGTCACCAAGAAGGGATTTATACAAATCCATTTTCATTCCCAAAAGAAACACCTCACATATACTTTAATGGCGGTCTATGTTAGCAGTGTATAAAGTCACCTTTGTATACAACAAAAATTTGTTAGATGGCTCCATTCTTCAATCTTGAAAAGCCCTGAATGGGTATAGATGTAGATTTATCAACTGCATTCAACAGGTGTTAATTGTATCAATTTAAAAGTATCTTCCTAAGTCAAGCATTTTGAAATTTTAATCAAATCTTGTTCTCTGTCCAGGCACAGTGGCTTATGTCTATAATCCCAACACTTTGGGAGACCAAGGTGGGAGGTCGGCTTGAGGTCAGGAATTTAAGACCAGTCTGGTGAACACAGCAAGACCTCATCGCTACAAACGCTAAAAAAAAAAAAATTAGCCAGGCACAGTGGCACACCGCTGCAGTCCCAGCTACTTGGGAAGCTGAGGCGGGAGGATCACTTGAGCCTAGGAGTTTGAGGCTGCAATAAGCTATGATCGTGCCACTGTACTCCAGCCTGAGTGACAGAGTGAGACCTCATCTCAAAAAGAAAAAAAAAAAAAATAGTGAAGACAATAAAATTCAAATTTTTTTTTTTTTTTGAAACAGAGTCTTGCTCTGTCACCTCAGCTGGAATGCAGTGGCGTGATCTCGCCTCTCTGCAACCTCTGCCCCCGGGGTTCAAGCAATTCTCTGCCTCAGCCTCCCCAGTAGCTGAGATTATAGGCACGCACCACCAGGCCTGGCTAATTTTTTTTTTTTTATAGAGATGGGGTTTTGCCTGTCGGCCAGACTGGTCTCAAACTCCCGACCTCAAGTGACCCACCTGCCTCAGCCTCCCAAAGTGCTGGAATTACACCGTGCCCAGCCAATACACATATTTTTTTAATCTTATTTTCTATTTTATTATATAAATATTCACTCATGTGCATAGCAAAATTTTGTTAATAGTATATTTAACATAAGCATGAGATTCTTAAAATAAGAAACTTCTCTTTTTAACGTACTCTAAGAACCAATATATATTTGTTGAGTTACAAGTAGAGTGGAGCAAATCTTATAAGCCTGATGAATGCCCAGGATTGAAAACATTCCTTAAATGTAATGTGACTGTCTGTCTAGATGGCATTGGTGTCTCAATGATTATTTTGGGCCTCAAGGGTCCATAAAGAGACTCTTTTCTAAAAATACAGTTGACTTGAAAGATTTACTGAAGCTTGCTTCAATTGCTACCCTTGAGAATTGTTAAAACAATGTAATTGTCAAACTAGTGTATTGCTAATCCAATTTTTATTGTTAACATTTGCCACTGAAATTGCTCTTTAATTGTTTGTTTTGAAATAGACACATAAAATATCATGACAGCAATATTTTGGCCTATATTGGAAAATCTGCCATGAATATTTTTTTCCAGTAAAACAGAGGTTACCTATATTACTTGGCATTAAAATGATTTACTGAAGTAGGCCAAAACATAAACCACTGAAATAAATTGAAGAAAGATTAGAGTTATAGCAAACTCCAAAGGCTGATACATCCAAATTCACACTTAAGGCACATTTAAAAGCAATTTAAACTCTTTTGAAAAAGTGGAGAGAAAATATAAGTCCTCCACAGCAATTCTGCACTCAAAAGCCAAGACAATGGACTCTTCTGACGGCTCACATTTTTCAGGAACCCACATTTCTTAAGCAAGTGCGGACTGCCTTAGTGCGGCAGACCGTGAAGACTGTATATACTATAATACGAATGCATTCAGCTTAATCCAGCGTGTGCTGCCTGAGCCTCCACTCCCTGTCCAGCACAGCTGCCTTGTGTTGCCAGCGAAAATGCAGGGGTCTCACCCAGATGGGCTCTGCTTGGGGAACAACACCCAGCTCCCACAACAGCATTTTTTTGTAAGCCATCAGCTACCTGGCTTTCTCCACTGTTTGTCCTGCCAAATACCAGGAAACCTGAAGCTAGAGCTCAGCATTAAAAACATTCTGCCCACTCTCCGCCTTGAATGTGATGTTAGAACTCCTGGGACATCAGATCGGACATCTGAGACCTGTTCTGTATCTTATGTTCCCGTCCCCACAGTCCCTTTGACTGATCTCAAAAACCTCACTGATGAAAACTTGCAGAAACTCCCAGAATCTAGTTTCCGCCCTTTCAATCTTCTAGTGACTGAAGGAGCATGGACACTCAAGTTTCCAGTGCATGCCCATGACCCAAGCCTGATTCCTGCTGAGTCCCAAACCTGTAGCCAATCAGCCTGCCTCCTCATTGCACACGCCTCCTAAAGCACAGGGGTTCTAGACATTTGTTTCTTCAAGTAGAGGATACTATATGATTTTAAAGAGCATAAATTATTTGCAAAGCCAAACAAACAAGAAATAACCACAGTATAAAGCCCTGTAGGATTTCATCCCAAACTACCCTTTACCCTCATTTCCTACCATTTCTCCATGGTCCATGCTCCCTATACTTGGGCACATCTAAGAACAGTCAGCCCTGCCTATCTATGGGTTCCACATCCGTGCACCTGACCAACCACAGATCAAAAATATTCAGAAAAAAAAAATTAAAAATAACAATACAAGAAAAAGTAACACAAATTTTAAAATATAGTGTAACAACTATTTCCACAGCATTTACATTTCATTAGGTATTATAGGTAATCCAGAGATGATTTAAAGTATACAGAAGGATATGCAAAGGACTTGAGGATCTGTAGATTTTAGTATAAGGGTGGTTTCTAGAATCAATCCCACGAGGATACTGAGAGTCAAGTATACTCAGCATTGAGTACACTGACCTAGCCTTGCCATTCCCCAAGTTGAGGTCCCTCCTCTTTCCCTCAGAATACGTCCTCCTCTTCCCCGAAGGCCCTGTTCAAAGGTTACTCCTTCTGTGAGATTCCCCCACTTCTCTCATAGGTGGTCACTCCCTTCCCCGGGGTGCATAGCTTTCCACGCCTACCTTCGTTAACAGCTCCTATAACGCTCCTACCTGATCATGCATGTACACATCACTCTCTCCCTGCAGCGTGAACTTAGAGGGCCTACCCATTAGCCCTCCAGACAGGAAGCAGCACTGTGCCTTCTCAGTAGGTAGTGACAACTGGAGATAATTTTTATTTTTTTTCCAAAATAATAAAAATTAATTTCAATTGGTTATCTATTTAACCAGTTTGAATCCATACTTGGAGCTCATAGTTTGCCACACAATTCCAGAAATGTCTGTTCTTCCTAAGATTTCCACTTGGCTATTTTGTACAGATAGAATGTCAAATTCAGAATTGCAGTTCCTCCACCTCATTTGCTTGCATAACTACAGGAAAAAACAGAGAAGCTGCCTGCAATTCCTGCCCATCAGAAAAGACAGGCTCACTTTCTTAATGGAAGACATCTAGGAGAGAAGCATATCATAGGAGAAACTCTAGAAAGGAAGAAGGAAGTTACAAAGCTCATAAGCAGGTTTTAAGTACATCAGACAGAAGCTGAAAATCAGGGATGGGCTAAGAGTAAAGAAAAAAGTCCATCAGGAGGTCACAGAAGACTACCAGCTAAAAGAATTAAATGCTGTTTCACTGTTTCCTTAATGGGTTGCCAGAAGGCATAAGTAGCAGCCAAGCATGCAGGGCCCCACACAATCTTCTCATTATGCCTTCTTCTGATCAAATCACTGCAAAGAAGCTGCCATACATATGCTAGACACCACCAAGGCACTCAAACTTAGAAACCAAACCAAATTGAAATATATTCTATGTTTCCTTGAAACTAGAAATCCATCAGTTCTAAGATGCACCATTATTTTATCAAGCACTAAGAAAGAAAAATGCTGCCAATTAAACTATGACATGGTTTCTTATTACTTAGAATTTTTATCTTCTTTTTATGAAAGAGCTCTTTTAGAGTTATTCAGACATAGATTTTTATAATATATCACTTTTAGGCATTTATAAAAAGGAAAATAAAACTGAAATAAATTGGTTAAGGCAATGACAACCAGGTCACCTGGCTGAAAGCAACTGTAAAACACCATTGATTTGGAAAGTATATCTCAGCTTCAGAAATGTTAAAATCTGGGGGAAAAAAAATGTGCATCACAGAATCAAGAAAATACTGTATTATATCTAGCTTGGTGACAACAATTTTAAAAGGACAAGTAATAGTTCACAGCATAACTGCTACAAAGACATTTCATCGATTGAAAAATGTATTTCTACACAGAAAAAAGTTGAGATTATTCAACTCAAAAAAGACAAAAGTAGAATAGGAATTTAATAATGTTCTTCAAGGACATCAAACTCCTGCCTCATAAAGCAGTGATTTCCAACACTTTTCTTTACTTTTTAGCAGCAAGATCTCTTTTTCAGATAATGTCCTACAAGAAATCTGAGCATGGAACTATTCTGGTTAGAGAAAGAGCACCATCCCTGACATGCCTGCAAGACCACAGGGCTCAGGACTGGCTAAAATGGTGATCTGGAGGGTAGATGGCACCTTCTACCCATTCCCTATGACAGCTACACCACAATGACAAGGTTCAAATTGTGGCATTAATCAATTATTTAAACATTTATTATGGTTTGTAAAATACAAAACACTTGTTGGGTGCTCAGTACACAGAGATTAATCAAGTACGAAGGGGTTCTGGTAAACTACCAAAAGGAATTTTTTTTTTCTTTTTTTTTTTTTTTAGAGACGGAGTCTCGCTCTGCCACCCAGGCTGGAGTGCAGTGGCGGGATCTCAGCTCACTGCAAGCTCCGCCTCCCGGGTTTACGCCATTCTCCTGCCTCAGCCTCCCAAGTAGCTGGGACTACAGGCGCCCACCACACCAAAAGAAATTTTTTATGTTGAGATTTTAGACCTTGAGATGATTGCCAAAGGATAAGGTAACAACTTTCTGTCAGCCACAAAAGGAGTTATATTGATCTAACAGGTTAGAAGCCCTCCTGCCACAGCAAGAGGATGACTCATGTAGACCCATTAAGGCCCATTCTAGCTCCAGGATGTCTATAAAATGAGTCTCTTTCCAAATGCATTCAAATGTGGCTGAGTTCGGACAGCCTTGGCTCTTGCCCCATACCCAACCATGTGGCCAAACTTAGCAGTTTGCTAGACCACTGTCCTCCAAAACAAATCCAACTCCATAACAAATTGGCAAATAATGTGTATCTGACTGAAGGTAGAAAAATACACATATCCATATCACTGGTGAAACTTTAACATCTCCATTAGAGAGCTCTTGATCGCCATATTTCTTCATCTGCCTCTTCTCTATCCTTTCTCTAAAATCCCTTTTTACAATTCTAAGCAACTCAGTCCAGGCACTAACTTTACATGTTCCACTCATCAAGGCAGCTGTCATCTTGTCACCTGAACGTGCTCTGGGAATAGTACCCATTCCCATTTCTACTCCCCATCCAATGCAAATAGCTCAGCAAATCCACTCAGCTCTTCTGAAAATCTGTAGCTAAGAAAAATAAACTTTTCACCATACGGACATGACAGAACACAAATGATTTATAGAATACTATTTTAAGATGATTAAGGAAAGTTTATTTCCCATTTGTATGGTTATCAGACTATCAGAACTAATGCTCCCCCACTGATGACCAAGGTAAGTTAGGCTGATCTGGCTGGGGAAGTGCCCCCTCTGTTGTGCCTTGTGCTGTTACTGAGCTAGGGAGGTAAAGTACTTAGGAGAAGAGGATAATACACCCAGGCACAAGAGAACCTTTCTTTGGCAATGGGCACTTGCTTGCAAGAACCAACTCAATTTTCAACCTAATTCACAGGTCTGCATTTGGCATAATTAGAGATTTATCAGAGACAAAGAAAGTTGGCCCTGCATCCCATTTTATTCTCTACACATAGGAAACACAGAGGAAAGATTTTCTTTAACAGATGGTTTTAAATTAAACTGTATTCTGTGAACAGAAAAATGGTGTATGGAAGCTAAGCTATTCTAAGTTCTGAAGAAGACAACTTTCTGACCACAGGCATAAAACTGCTTATCTGGTACCCAGTAACTGCAAAGTCAGAGGGTTTCATACTGAGCACCAGAAAATTCATATTGAAGTGTAGCAATAATTATTCTTCCCTCTCTATACAAACCAACCTCAGATAAAGTAATCTATGTCAGAAAATATACATTGTGTAATACAACAGAGCTAAAATGTAAAAGATTTGTGGAAAGAGGGCAGTCATTAACCAGTATCACTACATTAATTTCAGAGCTTGACATTCCTTTATAGATAAGGAAGCTGAAGTCCAGTGAGGTTAAGTGTGATGATGATGGACATACAATGCTTCAGGGCAGAGTCAGGGTTAGCAACACAGTCATACAACGTGGTTAAAATCTTTACAATTTCAAAATTTCATTTGAATTTCAAATGCACATTTCCGTTCTTACCAGAGTTACTTCAAAAATGAGTGGGATCAGTTTGCTTTCTTCCACAAGTCTGTTAAAAAAAAAGATAAAAAGATAGGTACACATTAGACAATTCATATTTACACTGATGGCCTGATATAAAGCACTGCAGCCCCCATGTTTTATTGCTAAAATTCCATGACTAAGAAAAAGTATGATTAAACATTCATTTCTAAGACACAACTATAGCTATTAAACAAGAAATATGAGGCTTTTTTGAAAGTGACTACTAGCTTAGCCTTATTGATGTGTAGCAAGTAAAATCTCAAATAGACTGGTATTTTTAATGTAAGAATTAAAATTCACAATTATTATAAAGACTATCAAAATAGGTAATATCATCCGAAATAATGTAACCAACCCTCTCTGCACTGTTAAATCATAAAATGACACACTGTAATTCTTTATATGTGCCTCATTAGCTGTCTTCTCAGCATTAACGAATTAATGTATGATGAATTTTAATGATCTTTAATTTTAAAAAAATTAGACACCAATCACCTGGTAGACACTAGGCACTTTCCCTCATCAAATCTAGTTATCAATTGACATCAATTGTAATAGAAGAATTTTTTCATAAAAGAGAAAACAGCCTTGATAAAACCTAAATCATTCAAAAGTCACAGTTTTGATTAAGAACAGTATTTGTGACATCCAGGGAGGGGCCAAGATGGCCGAATAGAAACAGTTTCGGTCTGCAGCTCCTAGGGAGATCAACACAGAAGGCGGGTGATTTCTGCATTTCCAACTGAGGTACCCAGTTCATCTCACTGGGCCTGGTTAGGCAGCGGGTCCAACCCACAGAGGGGTAGCAGAAGCAGGGTGGGGCGTCGCCTCACCAGGGAAGTGCAAGGGGCTGGGGACCTCCCTCCCCCCAGCCAAGGAAAGCCGTGAGGAACTGTGCTACCCCGCCGGGTTACTACGCTTTTCCCACAGTTTTTGCAATCTGCAGAACAGGAGATTCTGTGTGTGCCTACACCACCAGGGTCCTGGGTGTCAAGAACAAAACTGGGCGGCTGTTTGGGCATTCACCAAGCTAGAGGTAGTGACAGGAGTTTTTTTTTCATACCCCAGCAGCGCCTGGAACCTCATCTAGACAGAACCGAGGGGGCTGAAGCCAGGGAGTCAAGTGGTCTCGCTCGGCGGGTCCTACTCTCAGGGAGCCCGGCAAGCTAAGAACCACTGGCTTGAAATTCTCACTGCCAGCACAGCAGTCTGAAGTCGACCTGGGGCGACTGAGCTTGGTGGGGGGAGGGACCTCTGCCATTACTGAGACTAGTAGGTGGTTTTTCCCTGATAGTGCTAAGGAGGCTGGGCAGGGCAAAGCAGCTGTAGCCAGACTGCTTCTCCAGATTCCTCCTCACTGGGAAGGGCATCTCTGTAGGAAAGGTAACAGCCCAACTCAGGGGCTTACAGACAAAACCCCAATCTCCCTGGGACAGACCACCTGGGGGAAGGGGCAGCTGTGGATACAGATTCAGCAGATTTAATTGGTCCTGCCTGCCAGCTCTGAAGAGAACAGCTAATGATCTTGACAAGAGGGACTCTCCCAGCACAGAGCACCAGCTCTGCTAAGGGACAGGCTGCCTTCTCATGTGGGTCCCTGACCCCCGAGCCTCCTGACTGGGAGAAACCTCCAAACAGGGGTCGACAGACACCTCATACAGGAGAGCGCTGGCTAGCATCAGGCCAGTGCCCCTCTGGGACAAAGCTTCCTGAGGAAGAAGCAGGCAGCAATCTTTGCTGTTCTGCGCCTCCACTGGTGATACCCAGACAAACAGGGTCTGGGGTGGACCTCCAGCAAACTGCAGTAGACCTGCAGAAGAGGGGCCTGATTGTTTGAAGAAAAAGTAACAAACAGAAAACAACAACATCAACATCAACATAAAAAACCCCCACACAAAAACCCCATCCAAAGGTCATCAAAGATCAAAGGTAGATAAATCCATGAAGATGAGGAAAAGCCAGCACAAAAACGCTGAAAATTCCAAAATCCAGAATGCCACTTCTCTTTCAGATGATTGCAACTCCTCTCCAGCAAAGGCACAAAACTGGATGGAGAATAAGTTTGACAAATTGACAGAAGTAGGCTTCAGAAGGCAGGTAACAACAAACTCCTCTGAGCTAAAGCAGCATGTTCTAACCCAATGCAAGGAAGTTAAGAACCTTAATAAAAGGTTACAGAATCTGCTTACTAGAACAATCAGTTTAAAGAGAAACATAAATGACCTGATGGAGCTGAAAAACACAGCACGAGAACTTTGAGAAGCATACACAACTATCAATAGCCAAATCGATCAAGTGGAAGAAAGGATATCAGAGATTGAAGATCAACTTACTGAAATAAGGCATGAAGACAAGATTAGAGAAAAAAAGAAGGAAAAGGAATGAACAAAGCCTCCAAGAAATATGGGACTATGTGAAAAGACCAAACCTATGATTGATTGGTGTACCTGAAAGTGATAGGGAGAAGGGAACAAAGTTAAAAAACATATTTCAGGATATTATCCAGGAGAACTTCCGCAACCTAGCAAGATAGGCCAACATTCAAATTAAGGAACATGACTAAGATACTCCTCAAGAAGAAACTCCAAGAAACATAATTGTCAGATACTCCAAGGTTGAAATGAAGGAAAAAAATGTTAAGGGCAGCCAGAGAGAAATGTCAGGTATCTACAAAGGGAAGCCCATCAGACTAACAGCAGATCTCTCTGCAGAAACCCTATAAGTCACAAGAGCGTGGGGGCCAATATTCAGCATTCTTAAAGAAAAGAATTTTCAACCCAGAATTTCTTATCCAGCCAAACTAAGTTCCATACGTGAAAGAGAAATAAAATCCTTTCCAGACAAGCAAATGCTGAGGGATTTTGTCACTACCAGGCCTGCTTTACAAGAGCTCCTGAAGGAAGCACTAAATATGGAAAGGAAAAACTGGTACCAGCCATGGCAAAAACACACCAAAATATAAAGACTAATGACACTATGTAGAAATTGCATCAACTAATGCGCAAAATAACCAGCTAGCATCATGATGACAAGATCAAATTCACACAGAACAATATTAACCTTAAATGTAAAAGGGCTAAATTCTCCAATTAAAAAACACTGACTGGCAAATTAGATAAAGAGTCAAGACCCACTGGGGTGCTGTATTCAGGAGAACCATCTCACATGCAAAGACACACATAGGCTCAAAATAAAGGGATGGAGAAATATTTACCAAGCAAATGGAAAGAAAAAAAAAAAGCAAGGGTTGCAATCCTAGTCTCTGACAAAATAGACTTTAAACCAACAGAGATCAAAAAAGACAAAGAAGGGCATTACATAATGGTAAAGGGATCAATGCAAGAAGAAGAGCTACCTATCCTAAATATATACACACCCAATACAGTAGCACCCAGATTCATAAAACAAGTTCTTAGAGACCTACAAAGAGACGCAGACCCCCAACAAGAATAGTGGGAGATTCTAACAAGCCACTGTCAATATTAGACAGACGAACAAGACAAAAAATTAACAAGAATATTCAGGACTTGAACTCAGCTCTGGACCAAGTGGACCTAATAGATATCTATAGAACTCTCCACCACAAATCAACAGACTATACATTCTTCTCAGTGCCACATAGCATGTATTCTAAAATTGACCACATAATTAGGAGTAAACACTCCTCAGCAAATGCGAAAGAATGGGTATCATAACAAACAGTATCTCAGACCACAGTGCAATCAAATTAGAAATCAGGATTGAGAAATTTACTCAAAACCACACAACTACATCGAAACTGAACAACCTGCTCCTGAATGACTACTAGGTAAATGACGAAATGAAGGCAGAATAAAGTTATTTGAAACCAATGAAAACAAAGACATGATGTACCAGAATCTCTCGGACACAGCTAAAGCAGTGCTTAGAGGGAAATGTATAGCACTAAATGCCCACAGGAGAAAACGGGTAAGATCTAAAATCGACACCCTAACATCATAATTAAAAAGAACTAGAGAAGCATGAGCAAACAAATTCAAAAGCTAGGAGAAGACAAGAAATAACTAAGATCAGAGCAGAACTGAAGGAGATGGAGACACGAAAAACCCTTCAAAATAATCAATGAATCCAGGAGCTGGTTTTTAGAAAAGATTAACAAAACAGATGGAACACTAGCTAGACAAAGAGAAAAGATAGAAGAATCAAATAGACACAATAAAAAATGATAAAAGGGATATCACCACTGATCCCACAGAAATAGAAACTACCATCGGAGAATACTACAAAAACCTCTATGCAAATAAACAAGAAAATCTAGAAAAAATGGATAAATTCCTGCACACATACACCCTCCCAAGACTAAACCATGAAGAACTCGAATCCCCGAATAGACCAATAAGAAGATTTGAAATTGAGGGAGTAATTAATAACCTACCAACCAAAAAAAGCCCAGGACCAGACAAATTCACAGTCGAATTCTACCAAATGGAGCTGCTACCATTGCTTCTGGAACTATTCCAAACAATAGAAAAAGAAGGACTCCTCCCTAACTCATTTTATGAGGCCAGCATCATCCTGATACCAAAACCTGCCAGAGATACAACAAAAACAACAAAAAAAATTTCAGGCCAATATCCCAGATGAACATCAATGTGAAAATCCTTAATAAAATACTGGCAAACTGAATCCAGCAGCACATCAAAAAACTTATCTACCACAATCAAGTTGGTTTCATCCTTGGGATGCAAGGCTGGTTCAACATACGCAAATAAATAAATGTAATCCATCATGTAAACATAACAAATGACAAAACCACATGATTATCTCAATAGATGCAGAAAAGGCCTTCAGTAAGATTCAACATCCCTTCATGCTAAAAACTCTCAATAAACTAGGTATTGACGAAACATATCTCAAAATAATAAGCGCTACTTATGACAAATCTATAGCCAATATCATATGGAATGGGCAAAAGCTGGAAGCATTCCCTCTGAAAACTGACACAAGACAAGGATGCCCTCTCTCACCACTCCTATTCAACATAGTATTGGAGTTCTGGCCAGGGCAATCAGGCAAGAGAAAGAAATAAAGGGTATTCAAATAGGAAGAGAGGAAGTCAAATTGTCTCTGTTTGCAGATGACATTTTTATATATCTAGAAAACCCCATCGTCTCAGCCCAAAAATTCCTTAAGCTGATAGCAACTTCAGCAAAGTCTCAGGATACAAAATTAATGTGCAAAAATCACAAGCATTCCTATACACCAACAATAAACAAGCAAAGAGTCAAATCATGAGTGAACTCCCATTCAAAATTGCCACAAAGAGAATAAAATACTTAGAAATACAACTTACAAGGGATGTGAAGGACCTCTTCAAAGAGAACTACAAACCACTGATCAAGGAAATAAGAGAGGACACAAACAAATGGAAAATCATTCCATGCTCATGGATAGGAAGAATCAATATTGTGAAAATGGCCATACTGCCCAAAGTAACTTATAGATTCAATACTATTCCTATCAAGCTACCATTGACATTCTTCGTGGAATTAGAAAACTATTTTAAATTTCATATGGAACCAAAAAAGAACCTGTATAGCCAAGACAATCCTAAGCAAAAAGAACAAAGCTGGAGGCATCATGCTATCTGACTTCAAACTATACTAAAAGACTACAGTAACCAAAACAGCACGGTGCTGGTACCAAACAGATATATAGACCAATGGAACAGAACAGAGACCTCAGAAATAACATCACACATCTACGACCATCTGATCTTCAAC
Source organism: Macaca nemestrina (assembly GCF_043159975.1). Taxonomy (NCBI): domain Eukaryota; kingdom Metazoa; phylum Chordata; class Mammalia; order Primates; family Cercopithecidae; genus Macaca; species Macaca nemestrina. Next base: position 105,018,706 of record NC_092126.1, read on the forward strand.
AAACCTGACAAAAACAAAAATGGGAAAAGTGTTCTCTATTTAATAAATGGTGCTGGGAAAACTGGTTAGCCACATGCAGAAAACTGAAACTGAACCCCTTCCTTACACTTTATACAAAAATTAACTCGAGATGAACTAAATAGTTAAATGTAAAACCCAAAACCATAAAAACCCTAGAAGAAAATCTAGGCAATACCATTCAGGACATAAGTATGGACAAAGACTTAATGACTAAAACACCAAAAGCAATGGCAACAAAAGCCAAAATTGACAAATGGGATCTAATCAAACAAAAGAGCTCTGCACAGCAAAAGAAACTACCCTCAGAGTAAAAAGGCAACCAACAGAATAGGATAAAGTTTTTGCAATTTTTCTATCTGAAAGAGGTCTAACAGCCAGAATCTACAAGGAACCTAAACAAATTTACAAGAAAAAAACAAACAACCCCATCAGAAATAGGCGAAGGATATGAACAGACCCTTCTCAAAAGAAGATATTTATGTGGCCAACAAACATATGAACAAGAGCCATCATCACTGGTCATTAGAGAAATGCAAATCAAAATTGCAATGAGATACCATCTCAAGCCAGTTAGAATGGTAATTATTAAAAAGTCAGGAAACAACAGATACTGGCAAGGCTGTGGAGAAATAGGAACATTTTTACACTGTTGGTGGGACTGTAAATTAGTTCAACCACTCAGAAAGACAGTGTGGCAATTCCTCAAGGATCCGGAACCAGAAATACCATTTGACCCATTTGGGTATATACCCAAATGATTATAAATAATTCTGCTATAAAGACACATGCACCCATATGTGTTTATTGCAGCACTATTTACACTAGTAAAGACTTGGAATCAACCCAAATGCCCATCAATGATAAACTGGATAAAGAAAATGTGGCACATGTACACCATGGAATGCTATGCAGCCAGGAAAAGTATGAGTTCATGTCCTTTGCAGGGACATGGATGAATCTGGAAACCATCATTCTCAGCAAACTAACACAGGAACAGAAAACCAAACGCTGCATGTTCTCACTCATAAATGGGAGTTAAACAATGAGAACACAAGGACACTGGGAGGGGAACATCACACATCAGGGCCTGTCGGGGAGTGGAGGGAAAGGGGAGGGAGAACATTAGGACAAATACCTAATGCATATGGAGCTTAAAACCTAGATGATAGGTTGATAGGTGCAGCAAACCACCATGGTGCATGTATACCTATGTAACAAACCTGCACATTCTGCACATGTACCCCCAAACTTAAATTAAAATAAAAAAAGAACAATATTTGAATCTCTAAATACTCTTCTAGTCCAGGGTTCAGCAAACATTTTTTCTATAATAGTCCAAATAGTTAATAGTCCAAATATTTCAGGCTTTGCAGGCCACACGGTCTCTATAACAACTACTCAACTCTGTCATCATAAAGTAAAAGCAGCCATAAAGAATATGGAAAGAAATAAACATGGGTATATTCCAATAAAACTTTATTTATAAACAACAGGTAGTGGGCCATGTTTAGGGGAAAGCCATAGTTTGCAGGTTTCTGCTTCAGTCCAAAAAATAAAATAAAATCATATTCCTTTCTACTATTTTACTAGAATTTTGTGTGATAAATTACAGAGCTTAAGACAAACATGTTGCATATGTTGTAGGTACGTGCAGTTTGTCTATTTTACAGAAAACACCAGATATTTAATAGTATGATTAAATGCTCATGGATAGAAAGGGAATTTTAACATCTGGCCTCCCAGGAGTTTGTCTATGATAATACATTGATAAAAGAAAAGCCTATGAGACTAACCAAAAAAGATCAGTGTTTACATATATTTGTGAAGGGAAAATGAATACAGAGATTTACCAAAGACTGAAGCACTTATAAAGTCTACCTTGATGTCTAGCAAAAATAAATGTGATTACTATTCATTGCAGCATTATCCACAATAGCCAAGATATGGAAACAACCTAAATGCCCATCAGTGGATGAATAGAAAAAAATGCAGCATATGTACACAATGGAATACTCGTTGGCCTTAAAGAAACAAGAAACTCCCATTTGTGACAATATGGATGAATTATCCTAAGTGAAACAAGCCAAGCACAGAAAAACAAATACTACATGATCTCACTTATATGTGGACTCTAAAAAAGTCAAACTCAGAAAAGTAGAGGGTAGAATGGTGGTTACCAGAGTGGGAAGGTGTGGACGAGAAAAGGAGAGATATAATCAAAGGGTACAAAGATAAGTTAGACACGAGGAATAAGTTAGTTAATAATAGTGTAGTATGTATTTCAAAATTACTACAAGAGTAGCTTTTAAGTGTTCCCACCACAAAAAAATGATAAGTACGTAAAGTGATGGACATGTTAATTAGCCTGATTTACTCATTCCACAATGTACATACATATCATAACATTACACTCTATGCCATAAATACACAATTATAATTGTCAGTTAAAAATAAAATATAATTTTAAATAATGTTGATAAATTTTAAAGATAAATAAATGTGATCAGTTCTGTAGTTTCAATGAAAAAAGTTTTGGTGACAAATGTTAAGTTCATTCATATTTTCTCTCTTTCCTGGGCAATTGAATGAAGGCCCAGATGTGAGGCTGAGGCTCCTGACATCATGCCTAGGTAGGACAGGAAACGCACAGACTCAAAACCACAAACAACTTCAGGCCCAGCACATTCAGTCTTCTGCCTTGGTTTCCTTAAATTTGTCTTCTTAAATTTTTATGATATATACCATTATTAGGCCTGGGCTAAAATAGCCAAGCACATACATCTCAGAGTTGCCCTGGCAATCAAGGCCAATGAAGTCAGAAGAAATAAACGCCACGACTTCTCCAATGGTACCTGGAAGATCCAGAGCATCACTCACAACACCGGACCTTTGATGGTAGTATTTTAAACTATATTCTACTAAGGCATAACCATGCAAAACTATCTTAATTCCTTCTTAAGAATTGCAGCTAGTTCTTCTCCAGGTCTCTGCATAATGCGCAGGCTGGCCTGGATTACCTCTTAAGTCTCTTTGACTATAAATGCTAACATTCCATTCTCACATTCTTCTGAATACAATATACCATAACAATTTTTGTTCTTTGATTTGACTAATTATGTAGCTCTAAACATAATTTAGAGCTACATAAATTATTCCTGAGTAAATAAAAAGAGAATTCAAGCTAAGTAATTTTTTAGTTAAAAAAAAATCTGTATTGTTTTCTATAACTTATGAACTCACCTCAAATGTAATTTCAACAGACGTATGTTAAAGCAAGTAAGGAAGAAGGGTGGCTGCAAACATTTACAATTCTCTAAGGCAAAATTTTTCTAAATTGTGAGAAGTGATCAATAAGTGAACAATAAGATGAGTTTACTGGTTATTGACTAGCATGTTTTTAATTAAAAATAATAAAGAATATCCAAGGGCATTGCACATAGTATTGTTCTGTAATGTATTGAGTGGTAATATAAAATGCTTTTCTTTTTTTTTAACCATGAATTGAATAACTTTTGATAAAACATCTGATATCCACAGATTTAAGGAGATTGCTTTAGAGACAATATTCATTTCTCCTTCAGTATGTCCTTAAAATGTGATTTTAAAAAAATCAGTCTCCTTACTTTAAGCATCTCCTCTCACACAAGCATAGGTCCAATTGGTGGAGACAGTGGTCGAACCCCAGCACGCTCTGAGTCATAGCACCATCTACTCAGCACACCCTTCATTTGATGCAGACTTTGGAGAGCAACTCCAGTGCTCAGCCTCACAAGGGAAAGGAGGATGAGGCTTACCACTACTAAAAGTTGATGTTGTTGATTTCTAGAGAATTATCAGACAGCAAGTATTCAATAATCATAGCAGATCTTAGAAAATAATGATGCAGGGATATTGGTCTAAATTTCTCTTTTTTTGTTGTATCTCTGTCAGGCTTTGGTATCAGGATGATGTTGGCCTCGTAAATGAGTTAGGGAGGATTCCCTCTTTTCTATTGATTGGAATAGTTTCAGAAGGAATGGTGCCAACTCCTCCTTGTACCTCTGGTAGAATTCGGCTGTGAATCCGTCTGGTCCTGCACTTTTTTTGGTTGGTAGGCTATTAATTATTGCCTCAATTTTAGACCTATATTGCTGATGAACATCGATGCACAAATCCTCAATAAAATACTGGCAAACCGAATCCAGCAGCACATCAAAAAGCTTATCCACCATGATCAAGAGGGCTTCATCCCTGGGATGCAAGGTTGGTTCAATGTACACAAATCAATAAATGTAATCCAGCATATAAACAGAACCAAAGACAAAAACCACATGATTATCTCAATAGATGCAGAAAAGGCCTTTGACAAAATTCAACAGCCCTTCATGCTAAAAACTCTCAATAAATTCGGTACTAAGGAATGTACCTCAAAATAGTAAGAGCTATTTATGACAAACCCACAGCCAATATCATACTGAATGGGCAAAAACTGGAAGCATTCCCTTTGAAAACTGGCACAAGACAGGGATGCCCTCTCTCACCACTCCTATTCAACACAGTGTTGGAAGTTCTGGCTAGGGCAATCAGGCAAGAGAAAGAAATCAAGGGTATTCAGTTAGGAAAAGAAGAAGTCAAATTGTCCCTGTTTGCAGATGACATGATTGTATATTTAGAAAACCCCATTGTCTCAGCCCAAAATCTCCTTAAGCTGATAAGAAACTTCAGCAAAGTCTCAGGATACAAAATCAATGTGCAAAAATCACAAGCATTCTTATACACCAGTAACAGACAAACAGAGAGCCAAATCATGAATGAACTCCCATTCACAACAGCTTCAAAGAGAATAAAATACCTAGGAATCCAACTTACAAGGGATGTCAAGGATCTCTTCAAGGAGAACTACAAACCACTGCTCAGTGAAACAAGAGAGGACACAAACAAATGGAAAAACATACCATGCTCATGGATAGGAAGAATCAATATCGTGAAAATGGCCATACTGCCCAAGGTAATTTATAGATTCAATGCCATCCCCATTAAGCTACCAATGAGTTTCTTCACAGAATTGGAAAAAAACTGCTTTAAAGTTCATATGGAACTAAAAAAGACCCCCATTGCCAAGACAATCCTAAGCCCAAAGAACAAAGCTGGAGACATCACGCTACCTGACTTCAAACTATACTACAAGGCTACAGTAACCAAAACAGTATGGTACTGGTACCAAAACAGAAATATAGACCAATGGAACAGAACTGAGTCCTCAGAAATAATACCACACATCTACAGCCATCTGATCTTTGACAAACCTGAGAGAAACAAGAAATGGGGAAAGGATTCCCTATTTAATAAATGGTGCTGGAAAAATTGGCTAGCCATAAGTAGAAAGCTGAAACTGGATCCTTTCCTTACTCCTTATACGAAAATTAATTCAAGATGGATTAGAGACATAAATGTTAGACCTAAAACCATAAAAACCCTAGAAGAAAACCTAGGTAATACCATTCAGGACATAGGCATGGGCAAGGACTTCATGTCTAAAACACCAAAAGCAATAGCAACAAAAGCCAAAATTGACAAATGGCATCTTATTAAACTAAAGAGCTTCTGCACAGCAAAAGAAACTACCATCAGAGTGAACAGGCAACCTACAGAATGAGAGAAAATTTTTGCAATGTACTCATTTGACAAAGGGCTAATATCCACAACCTATAAAGAACTCAATCAAATTTACAAGAAAAAACCCCATCAAAAAGTGGGCAAAGGATATAAACAGACACTTCTCAAAAGAAGACATTCATACAGCCAACAGACACATGAAAAAATGCTCATCATCACTGGCCATCAGAGAAATGCAAATCAAAACCACAATGAGATACCATCTCACACCAGTTAGAATGGCAATCATTAAAAAAATCAGGAAACAACAGGTGCTGGAGAGGATGTGGAGAAATAGGAACACTTTTACACTGTTGGAGGGACTGTAAACTAGTTCAACCATTGTGGAAAACAGTGTGGCGATTCTTCAAGGATCTAGAACTAGAAATACCATTTGACCCAGCCATCCCATTACTGGGGATATACCCAAAGGATTATAAGTCATGCTGCTATAAAGACACATGCACACATATGTTTATTGCGACACTATTCACAATAGCAAAGACTTGGAATCAACCCAAATGTCCATCAATAACAGACTGGATTAAGAAAATGTGGCACATATACACCATGGAATACTATGCAGCCATCAAAAAGGATGAGTTCGTGTCCTTTGTAGGGACATGGATGCAGCTGGAAACCATCATTCTCAGCAAACTGTCGCAAGAACAGAAAACCAAATACCGCATGTTCTCACTCGTAGGTGGGAATTGAACAATGAGATCACTTGGACACAGGAAGGGGAGCATCACACACCGGGTCCTATTGTGGGGAGTGGGTAGGGGGGAGAGATAGCATTAGGAGATACACCTAATGTAAATGACGAGTTAACGGGTGCAGCACACCAACATGGCACATATATACATATGTAACAAACCTGCACGTTGTGCACATGTACCCTAGAACTTAAAGTATAATAAATAAATTTTAAAAAAAGAAAAGAATGATGCAAAAGGCTCTTTTACTATTGGGCTCTGTTGTGGTTGGCCACCATGACTTAAATCATCTGTATCATTTTACTACGTGAGCTTATTATATCCTAAATCTGAAAAGAATGAATTGTCTGTAATTTACGGACAGCCTGAAAGACAAGAAGTGAAGAGATTTACCTAAATTTTTTTAAGCCAAAACCAAACAAAATGAAGATCTTTTTGAAATGATCCCTGATCTTCAAAGGATTGTGAACATATTAACTCTGTTACAGTATACTTTTCTTCCTTTACTTTAGCCAGCTAAGCACACTGTATTTAAGTAACTCCAGATGAGCAAACTGAAATATACTTCACTTCCCAAATGCAGTTTCCAGGACCACTTTACCCTGGGGTTGGTTGGTTTGTTTCCCCTTTAATGGTGCCATTTAATGACAGATTTCATATGGTTAAAGAGTCTCCCTTACAAAGTTTGGGTTCAGAAATGATTTTGTATATCTGTGGTTTACACTATTAACAAAGGAGGCAGTGTTTCAATTACCAAGTTTGGAATAAACTTATAAAAACTTTTAGAATACATTATTTCACATTCTAACTCCCTCCTGTGCCTAAATGCTACCCTTAATGTTGGAAAAATGTTTTTTAATTTATTTATTAATGTTCGATAGTCCAAGTTTCAATACACAGTATTTTTAAATGTCATGTATTTAAGTACTACTTAAATAAACTATGTATTTAAATTATGATAATTATTTAGTTGAGATTCATCTATGGAAGCTACAAGCACAAAGTGATCTTAAGATGATTTTGTCACAAAAGATGCTGTGATTATTAAATAATTAAAATGCATATTTTAAAGAATGAGTCAATAATTTTCACGTAAGAAAGTACACTTGCTTTTCTTTTTTTCTTTTTTTTTTTCTTTTTTTTTTTGAGATGGAGCCTCGCTCTGTTGCCCAGGCTGGAGTGCAGTGGCACAATCTCAGCTCACCGCAAGTTCCGCCTCCTGGGTTCACGCCATTCTCCTGCCCCAGTCTCCCGAGTCGCTGGGACTACAGGCGCCCGCCACCATGCCCGGCTAATGTTTTTTTGTACTTTTAGTAGAGACAGGGTTTCACCGTGTTAGCCAGGATGGTCTCGATCTCCTGACCTCATGATCCACCCGCCTTGGCCTCCCAAAGTGCTGGGATTACAGGCGTGAGCCACCACGCCCTGCCGAAAGTACACTTGCTTTTGAGGTAAAGTCATAGCAGTGGCCTATGGAATATAGTGGCCTTGGTCTTTCTCTATTTATTGGCACAGCTGTATTTCATGTGATTGAAAACAAAGGCTAAGTATAAAGTAAATCTGATAATATTTAGATATAAATTAATAGCTGCAATTTCGGAAAAGTAGGAATAAGGAGATTAACTTCATTTACATTCAGAGAGATAAAGAAGTAGGTTGAGCTAAATCTCATACCATTATTAACATTTTCCAACTTTCCTTTAAAATTTCAAACTTCTGCCTCAAGGCCATGTAGGGATGAACCAAGAATAAAATTAGGAGGAATGAAGTCTCTCCTGTCCTACCCCACCTTAGTCCTATTTCTTCAGAGAGCAGAGGAACCAGGAGAAGGGAGAGGTCAAGAAGGGAAAGAATCTCTGCCTGTTCTGAGCTCAGTTTTGCAGGACAAAGAAATCAGCTCCCTCAAGAGTGACAGGACAGGTCCAAGGAGATCACTGGGTTGGTCCATGAAGCTGCCCTGTCTTAGGTTCACTTACTTGCCTGCAGCTTTTATCTACTCATAAAGAGTAGACAAGACACATGAAGCAAGACATATGACGCAAGAGGCGTTAAGTCCAGATCCACTGTCTCTTGAGCCCCCCATCCAGCAAGGACACACTGTCATCTCCAAAGGGCTTCTCCATCTCCATCCACCTTCTCTGCCTTTCCAGCATCCACCTTGTCATACAGTTCTTACTTAGCATAGAGACTTGATTTTCTGGAAACTACCTCTGTATTTAATTTATGATTAACATTACTGAGCTCTTGGCATGGGCTAATCTTATAAACTCAAAGTCCATGCCCTCAAACTCAGAGTCAAGCAGGTTAACAGATATACAAACAAATATGAAAGTGGAATTAACTTCTATCACAGATATGCATGTATGCACAGGATGTAAGGGAACAAACATGAAGAAACCCTAGCTAGCCCAAACTGGTAAGAGGAGGCATTCGCGAGCCTTCAAAGATAGTAGGAATTGGCCAGTTATGATGCGGGGAGGGGCAGGCGTGATAGAGGAGGGTAAGGAGGACTACCAGGAGAGCAATGTAAAAGGTCAGTGTGACAACAGATGGAACAGAATGATGCAGCCTTGAATGTCATGCTAAGAAATGCTAAGAAGTTTGGGTTTTACCCCAAAGGTTATGAGTAACCTCTGAGGATTTTAAGCAAAACGACACCACAAGATTTGCTGTGCAAACTCCAATCTGATTGTAACAGGAAAAATAAACTGGAAGAAGAGCAGTCTAGAATATTGCTATTTAAAGTGTGGTTTGCAGACCAAAGATAGCCTACAAACTCTCACAAGTCTATGATAAGATAACTACAGAAATCTGAAAGATAGTTTACGTCTCTTTTCTCTAATGATAAAAAGTTTGAAGTTTGTGACAGTTTTAAAATGTAGCCCCACCAAAATATGAAAAACAGGATATTTGTACAGTACCTCCCCATAAGATATTTATAGTATCTGAGAAACCTAGCAGACACCACCAAGGGAACAAATTTCACATCGCACTAATAAGACATGTGGCCATGGTATACACTCCGATATGATGCACTGAGGAGGGGACAGCATCGCTTCCATGTTATTCTTACCAAAAATGCATGACCTCAATCTAATCACGGAAAAACATTAGACAAACTTAAATTGAGGAGCATCTTACAAAGTAACTACCCAGTACACAAAAATGTATTATGGTTACGAAAGACAAGAAAAGGCTGAGGAACTGTTCCAGACAAGGAAACCTGAAAAACAAATGTCATGTGGGATCCTAGATTAAATCCTGAACCAGAAAAAGTATATTAGTTGGAAAATGGGCGAAATTGGAATATGATCTACAGTTCAGTTAACGGTATATCAACGTTAATTTCCTGATTTTGATAACTGATAATCATTCTATGGCTATGTAACATGTTAACATTAGTGGAAGCTGGTGGAAGGGCACATGGAAATTCTTTCTACTACTTTGACTCTGTAAGGTTAAAATTATTTCAAAATTTAAAAGTTTTTAAAAATGACTTCGGATTTATTTGACTCTTCTCTGAGAAGAAGGATTTGTGTCTTCTTCCTGTGAGTCTGGGCAAGTTTAGGATTGCTTTGACCAAGAGAGTAGCATAGAAGTGACACTGTGATTTCTGCCTATATTCTGTGTGTCTTTTTTGAATTTCATCTTTATAGTGTTTTATAAAAATATTCTAGTGACCTTTTACTGCATAACTAGCTACTCGAAACTTAGTGGCATAAAGCAATAACCATTTTATGAAGTTCATGGATTCTGTGGGTCATGAATTTTGGCAGGACACAGTGGGGATGACTTCTCCTTGTTCCATGATGTTTGCAGCCTCAGCTGGGAAGACACGAAGGCTGTGGGGGATGGGAACAGCTGGGGGTTGTGATCACCTGAAGGTTTCCTCTCTCACATTTCTGGCACCTGGGCTGGGATGATTCAAGGAAGGTTCAGTTAATTCTGTTGACTGGAGCATCTATCTATAGCTGTACTCTCCATGCAGCTTGGCCTCTCTTTGCATGATAGCTGGGTGCCAAGAGGAAGCATCCAAGGAGCAGGCATTCCAAGAGAACCAGATGGCTTTTCTAACCTAGCTTTGGAGGTCACAACATCGCTTCCACTGTGTTCTAAGTGGGCATGTGCAAGTTATGAAGGCAGTCCAGATTCAAATGGAGTGCAACTAGACTCCATCTCTTGATGGACTATGGCATAGCTACAATACAGAAGGGCATGTGGGATGGGAAATATTATTACAGACATCTTTGTAAAATATGATCTACCACAGTATGAGTCTGCAACAAATAGAAAATTTTAAACCTGCTTCTTTGGCCAGGTGTGGTGGCACATGCCTATAATCCCAGCTCTTTGGGAGGCCAAGGTGGGCAGATCACTTGAGCACCAAGAGTTTGAGACTAGCCTGGGCAACATGGAGAAAGCCGGTCTCTACAAAAAAATATATAAAAATTAGCCAGGCATAGTGGTGTGTGCCTGTAATTCCAGCTACTCAGGAGGCTGAGGTAGAAGGATCACCTGAGCCCTGGGAGGTCGAAGTTGCAGTAAGTCAGTAAGTTGTGATAATGCCACTGCTCAATGTCTCAAATAAATAAATAACTGCTTCCTCACCAGTCTGAGTAGCAATAGCCTACATAACCAGAGAGACCAGTTAATAGGCCACTATAGCAATCCAAGGGGGACACCACTGGAGCCTTGTATTAGCTTTCTATTGCTGCCTAACGAATTTCCACAAACATAGCAACTTAAAGCAACACCCATTTATTACTTCAATGTCCTATAGGTCAGAAGTCCAGCTCAGCATGGCTGGTTAACCATCTCAGGATATCACAAAGCTGGAATCAGTGTGTCAGCTGGGCTTAGTTCTAGTCTGGAGGCTGGAGGTGGAGGGGATACATTTTAAAACTCATTCTTATGGTTGGCAGAATTCAGTTCCTTGCAGTTGTAGGGCTGACGTCTTCATTTCCTTGCTACTGCCAGCTAGGGATCTCTCTCAGCTCCTAGAGCCACACATATCCCTTACTATGTGGCCCTCTCCTTCTCTAAACCAGCAAGTGAGGATCTCCTCCACGTCAAATCCTTCTCAAGCTTCAAATCTCTTGGACTTCTCTGTCTCTGACCTCTAGACCACATTTAAAGGGCTCATATGATTGGTCAGGCCCACCCAGATAATCTCCATATTTTAAGGTCAATTAATTTTCGACCTTAATTACATCTGCAATATCCCTCTTAACAGCACTAAATTAGTGTTTAATTGACTGGAAGGTGCCATAGATACACCAGTGGCTGGAAATCTCCAAGGCCATCTTGCAGTTCTGCTTACCAGAGCCTGAACTTGCCCCTGATCTCAGTTCCCTTACCCCTGCGCCTCCTTTCTTAAAAGTAATTCATATTTGGTTCTCTGAATAAGCTGCTTCTGGCCTACTTGTGTACCAACCAAAATAGAAGCTGGGCTTTGTTTAGCTTTCCAACAATGCTGGTTAGGAGGTTTAGATTTCATATTTGCTCAGCAACTGACTGAGCACTAGACTACAAGCAAAGCTTTTTTGTTTACATAATTTACCAGTCTAGTGGACCAAGGACAGTCATTTTAAATTAAAAATCTCTAACATCAAGCTGAATTTCAAATTTTTGGATCAGTGAATCAACTTCAAAAAGAAACAGTTTCATAATGTTTAGCTATGGTATGATATTATGTCTACCCTGAAAGCAATAACATTTGTGACATTTCTCCTTGAAACGTTTGCCCTTGCCTGCAATTCTTGCGAATTCTGCAGACAACTGGCAGAAGTCTTACCGTTAAGGTACATATACAGGGAGTTATTTTTCACACAAAAAAAGGGGAGGGCAGGGTTGAGATTTCAGCAGCATTAGTACAGATAAATTTTAGAACTGGTCATTTTACAAAGATCTACAGCATCCTCCTTATGCACAGGCATTACACTTTTTCCCTAAGGAAGTTTATACTCCAGTAGGCACAAAACATATATAAAAATAACTTAATCCAAGTTATAAGACTGACTGCTTAATTTACTGAGAAAGTCTTAGAATTAAGTTAGAATATGAAGCTATACCAGAATATCCCTCTGACTTAGGGAAATCATCCATTGCCTAACAGCACTGAAAATATGGATTTTAGCAAGAGAATTTTGGTTATGTTAAAAGTAAATATTTTCCAATAGAATGGAGATTTTAGGAAATAGAATAATTTTATGTTGCATTAACAACTTTGTAAAATGCTTTTAAGCCTATTACTTCAATAGATGTCCAATACAGCCCTGTAATATTCCACACCTGTTGAACAAAATAAGGCCACAGAGTGTTTCGATCACAGAAAGTACAAAAGGAGAAATGGGAAAGCTGCAGTCATTGTATGGATCTCCATACAATGTGCAGGCCTCTTTTATGAAGCACCTCTGACTCTTCCAACCCTGGATGCTATGATGTGGTTGCAAGTCCTGTTTCGTCCAGGGCTTTACAGAAATTGTCCCTACATCATGGTCCCTAATGCTCCTGCTACCCAGCTGAGGGCTTTGGCCTCTCACTCCCACATTCTTTCCAGTGCCTTCCATTCTGCCTGGGTCCTGAACCTTCATTCTCTCTCTGAACCTCGTCGCTCTGCAGCTGGCCACCTTTCTCTAGTGATTCTTTGAATCCTTGGCATTCTCCCCAAGACATGATTCTGTATTCAGAATCCCACAGCTTCACAGGTTGAAACCACATGTAAGAGGCATGCTCATTCTTGCATCAGAGCCGGACGAGGAGTGAACAGGAAGAGGCAATATCAGTAAGAGAAAGAATTGGCAGTGGCGGAGACCAAAGGCAAGTCCCTAAGAGGACCACGAGATTGTACCAGCATTTCTTTTCTCCTACAGATACGAACCCAATAATAAAAAAAAAGAAATTCCATATGAGATATTTTTAAATTATTTTCCATTTAATGAACACACTTACTTCCTAAAGTCATTTTTTTGGTCCAGATAACTTAATGAAATACAAGAGATTTTTTGTTTTGGAATCTACCTGAAATCAAGCTAAGATTTCTCTCTTTTCATTCACTTGATGAATATTTGCTTGGTGTCTTTCATGTGCCATGCACTGGGCTAAATGAGAGCTGCAGCAAGTATTAAAAATGCTGGGATAGATACATAAAGATAAACATCTATAAAGGTACAGAAGAGACAACAGAATAACCTTTTCTATCTGAAGGGCATTGCGAAGGCTTGAAATTGCAACCAGTCATGACAATAGTAGCAAACATGGATTGCCCAGTTCCTATGTGGAACACACGGTAACAAATGCTGTGTATCTGCTAATTCATTGGATTCTAACAAAAAAAAACCTCATAGTTAGACATTACTATCTTTCTACTTCAGATGAGAAATTAAGGCAGAAAGAAGTTAAGTAAATCAGTTAAGTGGCAAGTAGAGGGGCTGAGATATAAACTTAGGCAGCTTAGATCAGAGTCCACATTCTACAGGGTAGGTACAGCCTGAGGTTCAGGAAAGGAGCAGGTTTCTGATAGCAGGTGGAGGAAAGTACAGGAGGGAAGGCTGGACAGATATAGATGAAGTATGTCCTGGGCAAAGGGAATAGCATGACAGCCAAAAACAGGATGGTTCATTAAAGGCAGTGAAAGATTTAAGTGAAAGAGCAAGTTTATTACACAAGTGGAAGAGGCAAAAAGAAGGTAGCAAAAGATCCAGCTAGAAGAACAAGCCATGGCGGATCACAGAAGATCATGTTAGTCATGCTGAGTTGCTTGAACATTATCCTCCAGGTCAGGGCTGGCAAACTACAGCCTGTAGGCCAACTCTGCCAGCCACCCCTATCTGTATAGTCCACAAACCAAGAACAGTTGGCTTTTCAATGGTTGAATCAATCGAGAGAAGAATATTTCATGATATATGAAAACTGTATGAAATTCAACTTTCAGTTTCCATTAGTAAAATTTTTTTTGGAACACAACCCTGTGTATTCATTTACATACTGTCTATATTTGCTTTTATGCTATAATGGCAGAGTTAAGTAGCTGTAACAGAGATCATATGGCCTGCAAAACCTAAAATCTTTACTATCTGGCCATTTACAGAAAAGGTTTGCTGAACCTTGCTCTAGGTGGCTGGGTGCCATTAAGGGTAGGATTAGGTAAAGCAATGTCACTACCAGATTTATATTTTTTGCAAGATTATTCAGGCAACAAAAAGGAGAATGAACTGAAAACAAAAAAGGACTGGGAACAAGATCAGTTAGCAGATTATGACTAATCTCAAGGTGATCAAAGCAGGAATCCAAAGGAAAAGGCAAGGATGAGGGTTATTAATGAAGTCATATCAATAGGACTTGATAGTCTACTGAATGCAGGAGGGGAGAGAGAGAGATCTAGAATGACTCCAGGTACTTGATTTGTCCTACCAGGAGGCCACCACCATGACCCCCACCCAGAGCAATAAACATCACACCACGCAATGGCATTTATTGGAGCTCCCTGTGCAGTGATGCACGGTGCTTAGTGCTTTACCTCTCACTTGATCCTTACTGTGAGGTAGTAAAAATTAACCCCATTCTTCAATAGAGAAAACCAGCACTGAACCTTACCCAGATGGTCTGAAATCTCCCAGCAAAATTGGTGTTCCAATGCCAGAGTGACTAGCAACCCTGTCCTAACAGGAAATGAAAGGGAGCTGGGATGTGGGTGTTTACAGTGTGCCTTTCATGGGATCCTTCTTTTACCTGGTGGATGGCCTAGTGCCTAATTGTCTGACCCATGACAAGGGATCCTTCACACGGGGAACTTGCTTATACTGGCAGATGTCCTTGTGGCTCTTGCCTGACCCACGTCCGGTTTATGATTGCCTGGCCATTACTCTGGCTCTGAAAGCCTGACATTGTGTTCTCCCAGGCATCCTGGGGAAACCTCTGCCTGGACCATCCCCTAGTTCTTCATCTGGAAGGTACAAACTCAATATACCACCACAATAGGAAACAAGATCAAAGAGTTTTATTTACAAATCCTGGGCATAAAGAGCGTAATGAATCAGGAGGGCAGCCCTCCATCCCTGGGTCACATGAGGCAGGAATGACATCAGGCAGAGAAAAAGAAAAATGCATGGCAAGTAGCAGCATACGTAAGAGAATAGGGTGTGAGTCACTTCAAGTTAACAGGCAAATGTCTGCATGGTCCTTTAGAGGAAGCAGCAAGAAAGTGGGAGCCCACTCTGCCGGGCAGGAGAGACGCCTCTGGGTTCGCATCTCAGACCACTGGCTTGAGCGATTTGGGTATGGTGTAGAAATGCAACCGAGTCAAGGGTGACTGAGCCTTGATTTCTGTACAAAAAGTAAAATTTATGTTGAACATGGATGTCAAGGCAACATAAAATCACAAGAACTCACTACACCAAGGTAACACAGCTAATTTGTTTCAGAGTTTATAACCTTAACTGCTGCAATGTACAGAGGAGAAAGGCATGGTTGGAAAAGAAGAGCAAAGTTGGAAAATAAGAATAAGAAGAAAACTGAGGGAGGAATCTCAGGGCGTATCAACAATTAACGAGTTGGTAGGAAAAATAAAACCTGGTGATCTAAAGAACATCAATGAAGGTGAAACAAAATGGGTCAAAAAGAATGAGTTGACACTGTACTCATTCTCCTTGCTGTTTAGATTTTAGGTTCAGTACCAGTTCCTATAAATGACATGTTTATTGCATATACTGAGTAACTTTAGTATCCACAAGCCTATTTTAGGAACTATTTCTAAGATCAATCATGATACTAAAGTTACTAAGAAGCAAAAATAGAGAGATGATCAACTTGAAACCATTGAAAAGGTTATCTTGTTGGCCATGAAAACCATAAGATGGATTACGGATTGTCATTCATGTTAATGTTTCATAAGAACCACCAGTCTGTGTTTGTGTGTGCACTTAACAAATCTATAGTTTTGTCCTGATTATAAAAAATAATTAAGAATTATAATTTTACAACTGTACATATTTATGTAAATATATAGAAGCATAAATATATTTTATTAATGTTACATTTAGAAAAAACAGAAAAGTATTACAAATAAAATATAATCCCACTATTCTAAACAAATCAATGAATTTCGATATGTTACTTGTCTTTTTTCTACTCATATAGGACAGAGGATCAACCTAATCTCTAAAATAGTAACTACCATTTAGTGAGCGTGTACTGTGTTACACTGTGCTATGTGCTTGGACATCCACGCTTCAATTAATGTCTAACAACTCTATGAGGTTAAGCCCATTTTACAGAGGAAGACACTGAGCCATAGGTTGGTGAAGCAATTTGCTCACAGTCACTCAAACAGTAAGTAATGGATCTGAGATTAGAACTGATATCTACCAAAGAGCCTGTTAGATATATTACATCAGGATAGAGGGTGGGAGAAAACATTTTCCCATGTCATTAAATATTCATTAAAAATATATTAGTTCTTTTAGATACATGGTTTTCCAACCTATAGTTTATTTAACTAGTCCTCCCTTGGTAGTCCCATTTTCCATTTTGTACTCCTAGACATTAGAAAACAAACTAAACCTCGTGGGGCTTAGAAATCACTTCAAATGGGTTCCAGTCCTCACTCAATTCTCTACCTTTGTATTCTTGGACAAAGTACATAAACTCTGAGTGTTACTTTCGTTGTATGTAATATCATTGCCTACTTCACTTGGTGACAGTGAGGAGGAAATAAGGTTGTGCCTGTGAAGCACCCAACACTATCTGGTCCATAAAAAGCTCTCTCTGTAAACAGCTACTAGGCTGAGTGTGGTGGCACATGCCTGTTATCTCAGCACTTTGGGAGGCTGAGGTAGGTGTAGGTGGATTACTTCAGTCCAGGAGTTCAAGACCAGCCTGGGCAACATGGCAAAACCTCATCTATACAAAAAATACAAATATTAGCTGGTACAGTGTCACACAACTGAAGTCACAGCTACTTGGGAGGCTGAGGCAAGAAGATCACTTGAGGCTGGGAGGTTGAGGCTGCAGCAAGCCATGATCATGCCACTGCACTCTAGCCTAGTCGACAGAGAAAGACTCTGTCTCAAAAGAAAAAGAAGGGAAGGGGAAGGGGAAGGGGAAAGGGAAGGGATAGTAGCTGTCTTTACTATTTTTATTGTTGTTGTTTTAAATAATGTTTTAATGGGCATTCTTTTTTATGGGCATTCTTGTATATGAACATTTGCGAATATCTTTTACTATTTTCTTAAGATATATTTCTAACAGTGGAATCAAAGGTGTTTGATGTATACCAACAGTGTGCTCATCACAAAGGACATATTAATCTGAACCTTTATTAATCTTAATTTTAAAATGTATATATTGTGTACAACATGTCAACATGTTTGGAAATACATATACATCATGGAATGGCTAAATCTAGCTCATTAATATATACATTATCTTCTTGTGGTGAGAATACTTAAAATCTACTCTCACCAATTTTCAAAAATATAACACATTGCTATTAACCATAGTCACCAGGTTGTACATTATATCCTATCTAACTGAAATTTTTTAGCTTTTGACCAGCATCTCCCCAACCTCTACTTCCTTCCCTCACCACTCAGTAACCACCACTCTCCTCTCTACTCCTGAGTCAAAATTTTTACATTCCATATACAAGTGAGACCATGCAGTATTTGCCTTTCTGTGCCTCATTTACTTGACTTAACATAACATCCTCCAGGTCCATCCATGTTGCCACAAATGACAGGATTCCTTTGTTTCTTAAAGGCTGAATAGTATTCTATTGTATATATCTACCACATTTTCTTCATTCATCTATTGACAGACATAGGTTGATTCTATATTTTGGCTATTGTGAATAATGCTGCAATGAACATGGGAATGTAATACCTCTTCGAGATAGTGATTTCAATCCCTTTAGATAAATATTCAGTAGTGGGATTGTGGGAACACATGGCAGCTATAGTTTTATTTTTTGAGGAACCTCTATACTGTTTTCCATAAAGGCTGTATCAATTTCCATTCCCATCAAAAATGTATAAGAGTTCCCTTTTCTCCATACCTTCTCCAATCCGTTTTATCTTTTATTTTTTGGATCACAGCCATTCTAACAGGTGTGAAGTGATTGTTTACTGTGGTTTTAATCTGCATTTCCCTGATGATTACTGATAGTGAGCATTTCTTCATATATCTGTTTATTATTTGCATATCTTCTTTTGAGAAACGTCCATTCAGATCCTTTGCCCATTTTATCATTGGGCTGTTTTCTTACTATTGAGTTGTTTGAGTTCCTTATATATGTTGGATATTAACCCCTTATCCGATGTATGGTTTACAAATACTTTCTCCCATTCTGTAAGTTGTCTCTTCACTCTACCGTTTCCTTGGCTGTGCAGAAGTTTTCTAGGTTGATAGAATCCCATTTGTCCATTTTTGCTTTTTGTTGCCTTTGCTTTGAGTTCAAAGATATACCAATTTAAAAGGCAAACAGTGGCATATGAAAGTGCGTATTTCACTAGACTCTCAATAAGTGATATTTAAAAACTCTACCAATTTGGTTTTTTTACTAGACTCTCAATAAGTGATATTTAAAAACTCTACCAATTTGTTTTTTTTAAGTATGTTATCTTAATGAAATTTTCTTTATTATTAATGAGAGTGACTCTTTTTCATGTTTATTGTTAGGAACAGCCTTTTCATGTCCTTTGTCCATTTTCCCTTTGGGCCTACTCTGTGTTGGAATTTCAAGAGATCTAATAAAACCTGTCCCTAAAAACTGACCCATTTGTTTACCCTGTAAACAATTGAGTTGAGCAGAATTTGTGACTCCAAGCAGAGAGAAGAAATGCACACCACAAAACGGTGTATCCTGAAGATACAAAGTGTCTCCGAGGCACTGACATCACTGAAGAACCATGACTTCACCTCCTGGGTTTTTTTTCCTATGTAATATGCTATGGCAAAGAATGCTAAGTGATACCACATGTTTGAGATGGTAACAAAAATGTACCAAGCAAGTCAGAGAACATTATTTGAAACTCAGACCACTGTTTAGTCTGGCAGCTCTTGTGCTCTTTAATTATATGGCTAAAGCCACATCTGTATAGCAAACACTGTAATATATTCTGGCCAATAACTGTCATCACATAAAATCAGAAGACTCTTGATATGGAAGAAGATTTGCTATTGAGACATGACAGATGAACTGAGAGTCCATGTTTTATGCCTCATGTTACATTCCATTCTGTCGGGCTTCACTTTGTTCTACTTAGTAGACTGCCAGTGGCAGGCGTATGCAATATATTCATGATAATATATGACTTTATTAAGAGAGGATAACAACAAAAAGAATTCACAGCACAAGTACTTTGTTAATTCTAAAATGGTAAATGACCTTGGCAAATTACCAAAAGAAAGTGTAAATATTAAAGCAGAACCATGATGCCAAAACAGGTCAAATATGAATAGTATCAAGGAATTGACTCTCATACTTCAGAAGGTACACTGATCACATCAGGAGATTTTTGTGTAGCTATTATTTCTACAATTAGGATATCATCAGCTGATGGTTTTACTGGCTGCAAAAATCAAGTAAAAAACAGTTCCTGAATTGGCTATATGATACACAGAGAGACCCAATAACCACATAAACAAAAAATACAAGGACACCATAGAAACTCTTCGTTGCAAGACAATGTTTCTTATTGCCACTGTCTTCAGTGCTGCATATTTTAACATCATCAGAAGCAAAATAAATTTGTTTTACAAGTTCAAAATAACTGAAAGACATTAACTGATGAAGCAAAAATCAAAGAAGCCAAAAAGAAAAGTTGTAAACTCTCATCAAGCAAAAAATAAACAAATGGCTGGGTGCGGTGGCTCACGCCTATAAGTAATGCCAGCACTTTGGGAGGCCAAGGCAGATGGATCGCCTGAGGTCAAGTGTTCGAGATCAGCCTGGATAACATGGTGAAACCCCATGTCTACTAAAAATACAAAAATTAGCCGGGTCTGGTGGTGCACGCCTGTAACCCCAGCTACTCGGGAGGCTGAGATAGGAGAATCACTTAAACCCGGGAGGCAGAGGTTGCAGTGAGCCGAGATTGCACCACTGCACTCCAGCCCGGGTGACAGAGCTAGACGTCATCTAAATAAATAAATACATGTATCTGTCAAAGTATATACTGCCCACCATTAATATTCTGGTCTAAGGCAATTGCCACTTTTATACATTATTTAATAAACCAGTAAAATTAAGATGTTAATCTGACATTTTTTCAAAAAATAAGTAATTTGAAGAATATTTCCTTTAAATCCTGAAGATAATGATACCCGTGATGGCTGGGTAAAGAAACAGAAAACTGTTTATTATGGTAAAGGATAAAGTAGATTGCTTTGAGGTCAGACCTATGTGTGTATAAGAAACTAAGCATACACTGAAGGATATCAATGATTGGATGGCTGATGGCCCATAAAAGCTTGTGACGGTTTGTGTTTTACCAGTGTTACCATAATCATCATCATCTCATGGGCAATGATGTCCTCATCCTAGCAAATACAAAAGGGAAGTCCCATTTCTATTGGCACACAGGCCACTTACAGTTCTCACCTCCCCCATTGGACCAGTTAGGAAAGCTCGCTATGCACTCATACATACAAAACTGTAGAAACTCCTTGGAAAGGTAGCTCTATACGACTGAGTCATTTCTTTAAAATGACTGGTGAATTGAGAAGACTGCCACTGCCTGATTGGAGCCTAGCTCTGGATTTCACATCACAATCTGAGAGCCCAGGCAAGACCTCCTGCAATAAAATAATTACGGTATTTGAGTGCTACTGTTTTCAGAATGCTTTCATGCCATCTCCAAAATGTAGAACGGTATCTGGTTTTTGCCTAGTGGCCCAGGAAACCTAAGGCTCTTCCTAGGGAAGAACTTAGGAGATGACCAGAGACCTGTGGGCTGCATCCACTGCCCACCCCACCAGAGTTCTGTCAAGCTTCAACAGGAAACACATGGAGGAAACACTGCCCCAAATTGTGCCTCAAAATCCTTCAGTCTGAACAAACAATGAGCAGGTAATAAAATATGGCCAAAGGCATAGTGTACCTGAGACTTAATCAACATTCTAGATACATATGTAGCAAGGAAACTGGAAGACACACACTTTAAGCAGAAGTTCAAGAAGAAAATGGAAGAATGATCCAACAATATATACAACTCTTAAATCATAAAAACTGTCCATAAAGCCTGGAAGACCCAGGCTAAAATTCACCTCTAGGAAGAGTTCCAAAGCAGGCTGAGACACTCAAACAGGTGAGTCCTTCTGTCCAATGTGAAAGTAGTAAATTAAGTAGTAAATTCTGAACATGTTTAAATGATTTATGAGAGGAAATGTAACATATTTTCCCCAACAAGAATAATTATTTCCTAATAATTGTTTAAAAGGCAAGTATAAGAAAAGGAGCTCATCAAAATGACAATTAATACCTAACTTTTTTTTTTTTTTTGAGACAGAGTTTCATTCTTGTTGCCCAGGCTGGAGTACAATGATGTGATTGCCTCCCGGGTTCAAGTGATTCTCGTGCCTAAGCCTCCCGAGTAGCTGAGATTACAGGCACATGCCACCATGCCCAGCTAATTTTGTATGTTACTAGAGATGGGGTTTCTTCATGTTGGTCAGGCTGGTCTCGAACTCCTGACCTCAGGTGATCTGCCTGCCTAGGTCTCCCAAAGTGCCAGGATTATAGGCGTGAGCCACTGCGCCCAGCCAATGTCTAACAGTTTTTACTGTTTATGTTAAAGTAAGAAACAAAGGATGGTACCAAATGACTACAGCTCCAAATAGAATTATATAAACAGTAACAAGGCATTAGGACAGTGCTAGGTCATTGTTGTTATGAATATTCTAAAAACAGCAATATGTAATATAGTTTCCAATTACCCAAATAAGAATTCAATACCTTGTCCACCCAACTGATAGACCTCATCAATTGCAAACTGGTTTCTTAGCCTCCTCATCAATTGCAAACTGTTTTCTTAGCCTACCCTCAATCACCTAGTCAGCACCATTTCAAAAATCTCACTTTTAAGCATCTCAAAGCCAAAACACAGCTTCTTAACTTCCCAGCTCAATTACACCTCTCCACTTGTGACACTTTTCTTCTCCTTTAGGGAATGTTGGAGGAGGAGGGTAGAAATCCACAAGAGGGTAAGAACATCAATCTAGCAGGTCACCACTTGCCCTCCGACATCACCAGTTTTACCCTTTCCAGGAGAGAAAGCATAAGAAAACTTGCAGTAAAAAGCCAGAAGTAGGCTAGGCATGATGGCTCACACCTGTAATCTCAGCAATTTGGGAGGCCAAGGCAGGCAGACCGTTTGAGCCCAGAAGACCAGCCTGGGCAACATGGTGAAACCCCATGTCTACTGAAAATACAAAAATTAGCCTGACATGGTGGCACAGGCCTGTAATCCCAGCTACTTGGGGGCTGAGGCAGGAGGGTTGTTTGAGCCTGGGATGCAGAGTTTGCAGTGAGCCGAGATTGCACCACTGCACTCCAGCCTGGATGACAGAGTGAGACCCTGTATCAAAAAAAAAAAAAAGTCATAAGTCAATCTCCTTCACAGCTACTCAACTTTGCCACTGTGATGCAAACACAGGCACAGACGATACATAAAAGAATAGGTATGGCTGTGATGGCAGCAGCAGCCCATCTGGAGCAGCCTCTCCAAAGATGCCAGCTGTAGCAGGGGAGGCTCGGTCAAGGATGCACACTCTGTGGGGCTGGCAAGAGGCAGGAACAGGCAGGAGCCCCGCCCTCTACTGAGTCAGCAGGGCAGGGTACCTGTGCTCCCGGCTGCAGCTGCAGCCACCCAGTCACAGCTCTGGACCCTGGCATCCCTGTGTTCTCCAGGCCTGGAAAATCCCTGCACCCTCTGCCACCCCCAACCTCAGAAGTGCCTCTCCTGCTCCCTGGCCTCTCCCTGCTCCTGGCACCTGCTCTGGCTGTGGCCGAGCCTGGGCACTGTCGCAACCCAGCTGGGGGTATGCGTGCTCAGGGTGGTGCAGACACACCAGCCCCCTGCCGCCCCGGCCCCCTCCAGACTTTGGGTGCCAGTGAGCACGGGAGGAAGGCTGGGTGGGGTGTTGAGGGTGGCTTGGCACAGGCCTGCAGGTGCCCCACAGCACAAACAGCCTGGGCCACCATGGATGGCATTTTGATGGCAAAAGGCAGACAGGTTCCTGGGCAGAAGAGGAAGGATTCCCGGTGAAACTCCACCTTCAAGCCAGGGATAGCCTGAAGCCTGGGGACAAGGCTGCCAGTTCCAGGTAGAGTCCATGGCCCAGACTGAGAACTTATGGTGCCTTTTCCACTCACGGACCAATGAGCATGCACTTCCTTCTCAGCCCATGAAAACCCCAGACTCAGCCAGACTCAGACAGACATTGGGACTACCAGCTGAGGGAAGGTGTTACCCACTTCGGGTATCCTCGACTTGTCAGGACAACCTGCCTGTGGAGAGGAGCTACCCACTTTGGGTCTCCTGGGAGCTCTTCTGTCACTCAGTGAAGCTCCTCTACATCTTGCTCAGTATACAGTTGTCCACATTCCTCATTCATCCTGGATGCAGCACAAGAACTCAGGACCCACCAAATGCCAGGACTGAAAGAGCTATAACACAAACAGGGCTGAAACACACCTCCTGTTTGCCATGTTGCAGGAGACAAGAAGGAGAGAAGAGCTCCCATCAAGGATCCCAGACCCAGACCTAGGGGCTTCCCAAGCCAGGGCTGTGATACCCTCTTTGGGGTCCTGTGGTTGCCAGCACCTCCAAGCTTCTGGATGCTACCATGTTTCCTGGTGCCCAGAGTGGAGGCTGCTTGTGGTATGCCTGGTCCAGCCATAGCCTTGCACAGAGCTGGCACCTGTGCTGGCACCTGGAGTTGTCCACCCTGCCACAGCTGGCACACCTGACTGTGCACGGTGGCCAGATCCCACGCTCGCTCACACACCCCAAGCCACTATGTGCCTGGCTGGCCCTTGGCAGGCATGGGATCCAGGCTGATAACATAAGCTGAGCGCAGCCTGTTGGGCCGAGTGGGCAGAACGAGCCCAGCAGGCCAGAACAAAACTCGGGCAAAGGCACCAGCAGCCACAGAGATTTCCGGCTGCAAAAGCAACACCCCAAGGATCCTGTGACAGCTGTGTTCCAATAATATTTTATTTACAAAAGCAGGTGGTGGTCTGGATCTGGCCAGGAAAGTCCAAATTTATCAGCCCCCTGCACTAGATTGTTCTCATTAACATAGAGACAACACTAAAATATTCATCATCTTAAAAACAAATGAAAAATCTCCTTTGACCCCCGTATCTCCTTCTAGCTCTCTATTTTCAGCTCTCCCCTTTGTAGCAGAACTCCTTTAGAGTTATTGATGTTCCCTGTCTCCACTTCTTTATCTCCTCCTCAATCCACTCCACTAGGCTTTTGCCCCACACAGCACTGAAAATTATCCTTAAAGAAGTTACACCTTCTGATGCCAAAATAATGGTAATCCTCTGTCCTTATCATACTGACCCTCTCAGCAGCCCTGGATATTGTTATTCTCTCCTTCTGAAAGTCCCTGAAAATTGGAGGCTTGCTTTTAAATACTGCAGCTAGCACTAGCACAGCCAATTAGCTCCCTCACCTCAATCCTACATTTCACCTTCCCAAAGAGAGGCTGCCTCTATCCACCCTCTCAAAAACAGCCCACTCCACCTCACAGAACTCTCCATTCTCTTTATATGCTTCAATATTCTCCACGGCACTTGTAACTAGTGGAAAGTATGTTTGTTTAAGTTGATTTCCTTGTTTATTGTCTATTGTATACCTCCATTCGATCATAAGCTCCATCTAACACCAGGACATTGTTTGTTTTGCCCACCTCAGTGAATATAACTAGTTGTGAAGTGACTCAACGAATGAATGAATGAATGAATGACAACTCTTTTGCAGGCAGAAAAAATGCCAACCTGATTCTGTTCTGAAGTTCCATAATTCTATGATATAAATAGACTATAAGACCTCAAGAGACAGAAGAGTAAAAAGGAATTTTCCTGTGGGCAACTAAGGAAATACTTTGGGGGAAAGTGTTAGGTAGCATTCCATTAACAATGATGATCTCTAGATTTCTATTTAAATACAGGAGGAAGGAACTGTGAATTAGTGTTGATTGTAGCCCCCAAAATACCCAGGCAGTTCTGACCAAAGACCAACTAACTGCTAGCTTCCAACACAAGCATGCATTGGGTGACTCATGTGACCTGGGCGCCATGTGACCAAAGAGACATCACCGTGGAGAGCTCTCTGCCAGGCTCTGGTTACCCTGCCTTGAGAAAAGCTATCACGGAACCCACGAAAGCCAGAGAAGAATAACTACAATGAGCAAGCCCCCAGCCTACAGGGCTGCTATGAAAATAAGGATTCAAAAGATTAAGTTGTCCCTGACAGCAAACATGAACAGTCTCAATGGACCCAACTGAGCCTCATACAATAGAGATGGGCAATGAAATGTTTACTGAATTATCATGAAACAAGGGGAAACCTCTATGATGGGAAGCAAGATAATGGAAGAAAATAAGCAGAAATATTTACCACCTAGAGCAGCAAAACTCACATAAGTTTTTTATATCCTGAAAATACAAATAACATCAAAACAAGCTTAGATCAATTACTATTGATCTTCCTTATGAATAAGTAAGAAAAACAGAATACCTGGGACAAAACTCCTCAGAATTCAGGTCGGTGTTTTTCTACAATCCTATCAGAAAAAGAATACTGGAGTAGACGGAGATAATTAACACTTATTTCATCAGTGCTTAGTAAAGGCTTGGGTTTGTTTCTGGAGGAGATACAGTGATGAGTTATATCATAATTAACATAAAAAGGAGAGCTATCAACCCTATCAGTGTGGTTTAAGTCATAAACCAGAACAGGGCTCAAAACCTAGGACAGTGGGAGAAGGAAGAGGCTAAACTGAACGAGGATATAGACTCAAACTACAAATCAAACAGTTCCAAGAGCAACACAGTAATGAAAAGCAAAAAGAGGTGGGGGTCAGAACCTCATGATGATAGCAGGGGGAAACAGGAGAATCATGCTTTTGTTTTTATCCACATGACACTAAGAATGACTGTGTTGAGAAATTGGACTGTTCTTATAAGTGTGACACAGGAAACCTAAAACACTTTGACTTTAAGTTCTTTGTGATATTCATTTGGATTTTTAAAAGAAGAAAGGGACTCCGCTGAGTAGTACAAAGCACCATGAATAAACCAGGAGATGTGAACCTAAAATTTGATCTTGCTTCAAATTGATTGTGGGCCTTAGGACACACAAATTATTGCTGGGGCCTCATTTTCCTGATGTATAAAATGAAGACATTGGCACAGTATACTAACAATATCTTTTTACTCTGTATTTTTGATGCTTTGATATCCTGGGGTCTTACTAACCTAGAGGGAATGCCTGTCCCAGGCCTAGCTAATTCCTACAGACAGCAAAGAACTAGCCTTTGAGCATGTCTTTCTAATGCAAACCGACCAATCCTTAGCTCATAGCCATAACCATCTCCGTTATTGAGCTCTTAACACTGTAGGCCAATATTCCTCTGCCCTGATAACTCCAGGGTCAGGTACTAGACACCCAGGGACAGCCCCTACACTCCAGAGCCCATTGAAATCATTCAAACTAGCCAATCCTAAGGCTGCTTACCCTGTCTTGCCTGTTCCTTCCCATGAAAACCACAGTAAAAGTTCTTGTCCACATTTTCCTCTGCCCCCTGACTGGCCCTGGTTCTTCCTCACATGGCACTCAGTGGCATGGTATGCCCTTGCTCTTGGATCTTTTAGTAACAAACTATTTTTTCAATGGCAATTGTCTTCTCATCTATTGGCCTCGCCATACCTGAATAATAAAATCCACATTTTAAAAGACCCAGATGATCTCCAAAGTTCCATCTAGCTCTAAAATTCCAATATTCTGTGTTCACATGAATAAAGACCAAAAATTTCTATTCCTTTAAAGCAAGAATCAGCAAACATTTTCTGAAAAGTGTCCAGAAGCAAATATTTTAGGCTTTGCCAGACACAGAATCTGTGTCACATTCATCTCTGTAAGTTTTACAACCTTTTAAAAATGTAAACACCACTCCTACCTCACAGGCCTCACACAAAAACAGGCTGCAAGCCAGTTGGCCATATGGGTCACAGTTTGCCAGTCTCCACTTTAGATGACAAGGGAAAGTTTACAGACCTTAGGAAGTCTTGCAAAACATAAAAAGCTTTACTGAATCCATAGTCAGATTTAAAACCACTCTGCAATGCACAATGGGGAATCACTATTTATAAATGTATACAATAAACCTAAGTTGTTTCCTTATAAATCTCACACCAAAAAACCATCCACTTCTGACCCAGAAATAACTGTTAAGAATTCATGTGACCGTAAACTCACATCTGTGCTAAAAGAAAACAGTGAGAAAATATCACCGTGTTGAAATAACTATCCTGGCTGGAGTCCAACAGACACAAACTCAACAGGTTCACAAATCAAGAAATCCATTGCAAGGACAACGTGTATCTATTCTAAATATACTTATAAATTGTGGATTTCTCTAGAACCAGACAAGACAACACAAAACAAACATATCCAACTATCAACATTTCCTTTAGAATGAGAGGTGCTATTTTACTAACAGCTTTCAAAGATAGTTAACAACCACTGACAGCTGAATCAAGAAAAAGGATTTCCATAGGAAAAACAAAATGCTAAACTTTTCAACAGTAAAGTAAAATTTTATGCTCAAAACTGTTAAACACCAATAATACATGCTGGGTAAGTATATAGCATTATAATCCTGAAATCAAGCAGAGAGAAAGGGGGTCTTTTAAAAGCTTTTGAATCAAGAGACTGATAAAAGGAGCGAAAACTCAAAATTTGCTCAGTGTTTTAAATATTTTATGCTTGTGTTATCCCCTGAAATTCTACTTTGACGAAAAGCATGAATGTGCACCCAATTTGAACAAATGGCTGAGAGCACTGGAACACAAGCTATAATCACAAAAAGAAGAAAGGGCAAGTTAAAAACAGGTGCTCAAGAGCTCAGTTCCCACTAGAGAAACCTTGTATTTTATTCTGCAGAGTACCAGTGAAGAATAACGAGAAACCACATATGAGTGACCCTAAAACAGAAACAGGAGTCTTACAGACTCAGAGACTGACTTGAGTCTCATTATGAGGCTTTTCAATATACACAGGTCACTTGAGAAGCATCAAATTATTTCTGAAGAAATCAGTTCATTCTAATAAAGTTTGTGGGATGCAGTGGCTCACACCTGTAATCCCAGCACTTTGGGAGGCTGATGCGGGAGGATTGCTTGAGCCTAGGAGTTTGAGACCAGCCTGGGCAACATAGCAAGATGCCATCTCTATTTAAAAAAAAAAAAATTTGTTAAAATTATCTAGGTGTAGTGGCATGCCCCTGTGGTCCCAGCTACTCAGGAGGCTAAGGTAGAAGGACTGCTTGGGGTTTGGAGTTCAAGGCTGTAGTAAGTGGTGACCACATCAGTGCTCTATACCCTGGGCAACATTAGAATGAATTTATTACATAGTTACATGGTTATTTCACATATTGAGACTTCATCAAAGGAAATATTTTAGCTGTATAAATTCAGCTAATTGAGGGTAAAAAACTTAAATGGCTTATTTTAACAACATTTTAACAAATATCTCAAACATCTCTGATGATTTGGGCTTTTACTTTTACCAGACTACAAAATTTGAATTAAAATATGTAAGAATATGGCAATGCCTAACTTTATTAAGGCATATAATAAATTGAAAGGCAAACTGAAGTGGAAGCTATTTTGTGACTGGAGTATCCTCAATGGCTTGCACAACCGCTTTGCAAAGTCAATTCAAAAAGACTGTCCTGCCCATGCAAGTTTTTTCTGCCACTGAAAAACTTTTCCCCCTAATTTTTTGTAGGGTGCTGGAGCTCTGGTTTGAATCAATACCACTAGACATTTCTACCTTCTGTCAAAGGGATTACCTCTTTTAGGAATATTCATATTAATACTTCTTCCCCTAAGAATAATGAAAGGATGAAGAAAGGAAAGGAGGGGGAAGAGGGAACACTTATATGGCATTTTCTATGGACTAGGGGGTCCACAGAAATATTAATATTTATTACTCTTATTTTCCAGGGGAAGGGAATTTAGGTACAGACAAATGAAGCAACTTGGCCAAAATCACACAGCTAGTTGGGTTAAATTCCTTTAGATGCCATCATCATCAAAAGACATGGCATTAAAAAATCATTACATGTATTAAAATCATTACATTGTTTAATAAAAGCCTATTTATAAATCTAAGCACCGTCATTAAATACTAAGCACCCTTAGAGTAAGAACATATTTATTTTTGTCATCATTCAGTAGTTGCTGATTAAGATGTTTGATAAATTAATGAAAGAAGGAACAAATGAACCAAAAACTGATGAGAGAAGTAAGCTGAAGACTGGTGACTATATGGCCAGAAGTACTTTTCACTCAACACTATACCATTGATTCACTGTGAATTTCATTTAAGAGATCCCTAAAATTTCATTCTGATGAACGGGACTTTTACGAATCTTGTCATAAAACAAATAGCTCTAACAAGCAAACTAAAATAACAACAATTCTTAGACACAGAATGTAAACAATTTTTTTTTTTGCAATTCAGGAAAACAGCTAAATTTTGCTCCAAAAGAACTGGAAGAAGTTAAAATGTAATTTGTTTGCTGAGGAAGATTTGCTGAAAGCTCATTATCTCTTAATGGAAACAAGATACTGGAGTGTTGCTTTCTCTGAGAGGAATGATTTTGGTGCAACCTACTGTAAAATTAAGGAGAGAATAGGGCAGTGCTCAGGGGAGTTAACACTTCCCTCCCAATAAAACTGCACCAACATGGCAAACAACTTACCTTTCTGCTATACACTCAATAATAAACTAGATCCACCAGGGAAGTACTTTTTTTTTTTTTTTTTTAAATCCTGGTCATGTACAATGCAGATTTGATTATGCTCGTCCCTCACTTAAAGGGGAACAATAAATTCCCAATGGTAATATGACTAAGCTTTAACGACTTCCATCAACTAAGAATTCTATAAAATAAGAATAAACACATAAAAATCATAATGCTGTCGGATGCGGTGGCTCATGCCTGTAATCTCAGCACTTTGGGAGGCCAAGGGGGGGCGGATCATGAGGTCAGGAGATTGAGACCATCTGGCTAACACGGTGAAAGTCCATCTCTACTAAAAATACAAAAAATTAGCCAGGCATGGTGGCAAATGCCTGTAGTCCCAGCTACTCAGGAGGCTGAAGCAAGAGAATGGCGTGAACCTAGGAGGTAGAGGTTGCAGTGAGGCAAGACTGTGCCACTGCACCCCAGCCTGGGCAACAGAGCGAGACTCTGTCTCAAAAAAAAAAATCACAATGCTCCACTTGATACAGGATGGTTTAATGTTCCAATAGTTATTATATGGTACTCTAAACTCATAATACATACAAACAAAATTAAAACACATATATTTCAAAGAACATGATGCCGTTGGATACAATTAATAAGCAAGTTAAATTTGTAACAAATTGTTCATGGTTATTTTTACATATTTGGAAATCTATCTGCACAAACAATTAAGGCACTCTACACTTGATGTACATCTGTAGCTGACCATTTTGCCTCAAAACCACTGACACCCTGTAATCCCAGCACTTTAGGAGGCCGACGTAGGTGGATCATGAGGTCTGGAGTTCAAGACCAGCCTCGCCAAGATGGTAAAACCTCATCTCTACTAAAAATACAAAAATTAGCCGGGTGTGGTGGCGGATGCCTGTAATCCCAGTTACTTGGGAGGCAGAGGCAGAGAATTACTTGAACCTGGGAAGTGGAGGTTGCAGTGAGCTGAGATCGCACCACTGCACCGCAGCCTGGGTGACAAAGTGAGACTCCGTTTCATTTAAAAAAAAAAAAAAAAAAAAAACCACTACTGATACCAAATAACTGGGGAGGATCTCTAAGGTTAATGAGTGCCATTTTAGGCACTTGCCAAAATCAGGGGTGACATTCCCTAACACAAAGACTAATTTTTTTGGTTACAGTAAGCATATAAACAGAGCATTCATAGAAATTCACCATATATTAGGCCAAAGCAAATAATAAGACAGAAATAGAACAAAAAATATTACCTGATCACAATGCAATAAAACTAGAAATTAATATCAAAGACTTAATCGTCACAATAAGGGAATGGCAAAGATCACATATACACTAATTTGATAAAGGTTTTGAATTAATAGGCACTTGTACACAGACGGTGGAGAGAAAACTGGCACAACTTAGATTGGGGAAAATTTGGCAACATCTCTCAAAATTACAAATACTTAGACCAGTGGTTCTCAAACTTGTTTGCACACTTAACAGCTGGGGAGCGTCTAATTACTGATGCCAGTGTCTAGCCCTAGAGATTGTGATTTAATTGGCCTAGGGTATGGCCTGGACTTCAAATTTTTTAGAAGCTCCCCAAGTGATACTAATGTACAGCCAAGTTTGGAAATCGCTTGCTTAAATCTCTTTTGATAAGCAATTCCATGTCTCATTTATGGTACACATATATTCACACACATGATCAATGTCCTATTTCATTAACTGTAGCTTTGTTTTATAATACTAAAAGATTAGGAAAGAACAAATATTCACCTAAAGGAGACTTGTTAAATCAATATGTAATATTGATAAAATGAAACACTATGTATCTGTTTAAAAGAGTGGCACAGATAGTATATGAATTACATTTCAATAAAACTGTTAATTTTTAAAAGAGGTCCAGAAATGATATAGACAGCATGCTACTGTCTATGTGAAAAACAGTACACACACACACACACACACACACACACACACACACACACACACACTGGCGGCAGTGGTTCTCTCTGGAGGAAGGATTGCTTTTCTTTGTATACCCTTTCAAATACTGAAGTTCCGAACATGTTATGTATTAACTCTGAAAAATAAATTTTTTAAATTAAAATTAAATATAAAATCAATGTGGTCATGTTCCCCAAGCAAACAGAATTTTTATGAGGTAACATTCAAAGGCGCACAAGCGAACGTTTTGGAATGATAGAAACCCTCTTTATCTTAATTGTGATGGTGGTTTACATAATTGTGTACCTTCTTCAAAACTCATAGAACTATATACCTCAAATGAGTGATTTTAATCCATGTAAATTATATCTCAATAAACCTGTTTGTTTGTTTATTTATTTACTTAAAGCTTACATGACAGCCGGGGCCTCTTGAACAATGCTGATAGAAATGTAAATTGGTACAACCCACCTGGGAAACTCCTTTATGGTACAGTGTATCCGTTGGATCTGGATTACCACAAGCCCCCAGACCCAGCATTTTTGCCCCTGCATAGGAATATTCATAGCTGCACTCTTCATGACAGCAAAAATATGGAACAATCCAGACTTTGTTAAAAGTAAAATGGATTGGGTGACTGCGGTGTATTTGTGCAATGGAAAGCCAAGAGAAGATGATTTGGTTTGAAAAGTAGCATTGCCCAGACCAAGGAACCGTTGGCAAAGGGCATAAGAAGAAAAAGATACATACGCATTCCTTGACCATATGAAGGGGCAGTCATTCTCACTCATAAGAGAAATACATGTTAAAATTACTCTGAAATAACTCATTTCACCTGTCACAATGGCAACATTGCAAAGTTTAATGAGTTTTGATGGCAAGACTTGTAAAGAAGTAAGCATCCTCAGATATGTCCTTTGGAGGTGTAAAATGGTAAACCCAAGGGAAAAAAATTTGGCCATATAAAAAAAAGTTCAATGTATTTCTCCTTCGATACTCAATACATTTATAGGAAGTATCCAATAAGATATACATTCATGCATACAAAATTACACATTTATGAGAGTATTCATTATTTGCAATTACACAAGATTAGAAACAAGTCTATCCATTAGACACTAGAAAAGTTATATCCATGCAATGGAAGATCTTACCACTGTAAAACACAATGTAGAAGCTCTCTATGTATTGATACAGAAGCAAATCTAGAGGATAGACAGTTAAGTGAAAAAAATCAAAGGGCAGAAAAACATACATAACATGCTAGTTGTGTATAAAAGAAAGAAAAGAGGCCAAGTGTGGCAGCGAACGTCTGTAATTCCAGCAGTCTGGGAGGCCAAGGCAGGCGGATCACCTGAGGTTGGGAGTTTGAGACCAGCCTGACCAACGTGGAGAAACCCTGTCTCTACTAAAAAATACAAAACAAATTAGCCGGGTGTGGCGACTCATGCCTGTAATCCCAGCTACTCGGGAGGCTGAGGCAGGAGGATAGCTTGAACCCAGGAGGCATATACACAGGTATATACACATATGTGTGTGTATACTCATATATATATACTCATATACATACATACAGATAGGCAGGCAGGCAGGCAGAGAGAGAGAGAGAGAGAAAGAGAGAGACAGACAGACAGACAGACAGAATTTAAGTAGCCAGAAAAAATTCAGGAGGACATACACCAAAATAGTAACAATTACTACCCCTAAGGGAGAAACCTGTGAGGCAGAGGGTATGGGGGATGGAGAAGCCAAGAAGATCTCTTGATTTTATTGTTAGAATTTAAGGCAAAAACAGTATATTCAAATATTACTTGTTCGATCAAAACAAAAAAATACAAAAACTATTCCACTAAAGTCTGCTTGTAAACTTTTTTTAAAAACTAGAGTAAATGGACTTCTAAACCTAGTCTCTAATCACTTTTAAGATAAAAAGATTCTATAGAGGCCAAAGAACTGCTTCTACTTCTCTATGGTTTTTCTCCTCAATATGAGGAAATTAAGCTGAATAGAGTTGGCAAGAAGGAAAAGGAGTCTAGAAAACTTGACACGTGAATGAGCCAAAGTTACAGTTAAAAAAGTAATTGCAATCTGTTCAATCTAATGAAAGGATAAAATTAGGATACAGTATTAGCACATGATGTCAAAGTCCAGGCAAGAAATAACTATCTGAATTTTTATGCAACTTCTAATACAGATTCAGTCTTTAGAATTAAATTTCTTCTTCAGGAATGGAGAATGATCCCTTCTGAGTGATGAATTTGGAAGGCTCATTGCTCAGGCTCTCTAAAAGGCTATAGAAACAGTGAAGCAAACACTTTGCTTCCAATTGGCAAAGATAAAAAGGGTATTAGTTTAGTGCTCCCCAGATTATTTTGCAACATGGCTCAGAGAACAGAGGGTAGTATTTACATGGCATCCTTTGGAAATGGATAAGGGAAGGTAATAGGCTCGAGAACTACTACAGCCCCAGCATAACCCAAACCCAAAAGACCAAGAGCAACTTGTCTCCTGTGACTCAGTCACAGCAAATCTACGTGTCCTGACACACCCACTGGGATGAGTGTTTTGGATATGAGCACTTTCTAATAACAGCCTTTCTTGTTTACTAGTAACAACAGTCATAGTGGCTCATAATAATGCAGTACTTTCTGTGACTGGACACCAGACCAGAGGAAATCAAGATGGTAGGGGCTATGTGATTTAGTTCTTTGTTAAAGACCAACTGGTAGCTCTGGAGATGCACTATACCTACAGATGGTATTCAAATCCCAAAAGGTCCTCAGATACCACCTGTACAAGAAAAGTAGTTTTCTTGTTTGAAAGCAAAAAGAACCTCTTCCTTTCTCCTTTCTTTCCCTTCTGTGGACCTCTCAGACAAACTATTCTTCACAAAACTAAAAACATCCCAGCAACTAGTTCTAAAGAAATTTGGCATCATCATATTCAATACCTTCAATAAAGATAAAAGCTCTCTACCACTTAAGAAAAAAAAAAAATACACACACACACACACACACACACACATATATATATATATATATATATCAGCCAGGTGGGGTGGCTCATGCCTGTAATTCCAGCACTTTGGGAGGCCAAGGTGGGTGGATCACCTGAGGTCAGGAGTTCAAGACCAGCCTGGCCAACATGGTGAAACCCCATCTCTACTAAAAACACAAAAATTAGCTGGGCATGGTGGCGGGTGCCTGTAATCCCAGCTACTCAGGAGGCTGAGGCAGAAGAATCGCTTGAACCCAGGAGGCGGGGGTTGCAGTGAGCTGAGATGGCGCCACTGCACTCCAGCCTGGGTGACATAGAGTAAGACTCCGTCTCAAAAAAAAAAAAGCATGTCAACTAAATAAAATGGTAGCAAATAATAGTCGATAAATACTATTGAGATTTAATAAACTGCTCAGTACAAAATGAGGCACCAATTTTAAAGTACATATATTGTTTTATCTCTTAAGAGAAGTTACCATTTTAAAGCAGCATGCATTCCACAGTATGCCGACTCTAATAAGAATTAAAACTTCTACGAGAGTCAAAACAGCATAAATGACAGATATTACAATCCATGAAACATTAAAAAAATGACGATTTTGACAACTCAAACATTAGTCTTTTGGAATCTCATCTTTAATAACATTTTCAGAACACATAAAATTCATTTTATAGGTGAGACACAAGAAAAAGAAATTTGAACTTCCAGTACCTTGTGAAAGTTGGGTTGTGTTCAGTCAACGCAACTAGCAGTTTCAGAGCATAGGCTGGTACCGGGTCAGGTTCTACAAGAATGTGCTCATACCTGAAATGATAAAGATATTTAAAAAGTATTCAGTAGGAAAAATTCTGTCCAACCTCGAATTCTATATCCAGCAAAACTATCGATTTAGCTTGAGACAGAAAGATATTTTACATATCTTTTACATATCTTTTAAAATATCTGTAAAAAGATATTTTAAATCTTTTACATAAAGATTTAAGTAATTTACCTCTCATGTGCCCCTTCTCAGAAAGTTACTGGCAAATACGCTCTATTGAAATAAGAGAATAAACCAAATATAGAAAGACAAAAGAAAAAACAACTCAGTAGTTGTTCTCACTTAAATGCTACTCTGAACAATAGAAATAATATACCATAAGGTACAAACATCTGAAACATATACAGACACTGAAATAAATGTATGAGTTATAGGACCTACACAGGTTACTTAACCTCATGAAGTCTGAAACAACTTCACTCTCCAATGCTGATAATGATACTCACTTACTTCAAAAAATATTGCTGTTGGGAAGATTCAGTGAGATAATCCATGTAAAACAATTAGTATTGAGCTGGGCATATAGTAAGAGATCAATAAACACTAGGCGTTTGTGTTAAAGGTCTCCAAGAACATCCTCACATTCAGAGACTCGTTAGAGAATTCACAGGACTCAGCATGGCTAAGATGTAGCACAGCAGCATTGTAAGGCCATCTCTGAATCACATGGGAAAGGATGCACGCAGAGGACTACAGGATGTCATGTGCCAGTTTCCTTATGTCCTCTGTCTTCCATGAGGGGTCACACACAGCACACTCTTCCCCCAGCAACGAAAATGCAGCACATGTGTGTGATGTTTCTGCCCAAGGAAGTCTACTGAGTACTCAATGGCCAAAGTTTTTATGAGGGGCTGGTCATGTAGGCAACCTCTATCTAAAATGTATGAAAATTCCAGATTCCCAGAAGGAAAGCAGCTGTGTTCAGCATAAACCAGACTGTCTGCTCAAACAGTTGAGGCACAGTGAGCTACCCTTATCAGCTAAGTGTTAATTGGGTGTACTCTGACAGTCAAGTTCCTAGATGTCTAGCCAATGACAATATTTTGTTTACAAAATTTTTTTTAAAAAATCCTAAATTAAATGTATTACCAAAGAGAATAAAACTCAAAATGTTTTCATCAAAATTTCCACAACAAGTTCTCCCAAGATTGTTTTCCCATGTGATTTGCTAGGCAGAGGCTGATTTATATACTTCATCTTACCTGTTCGAGGTTTACTCTCCAGTATGCAGCACTGTGTAGATGCTCAATAAACGAGCATCAAATGAATAAACAAACAAACTAACCAATTTTATTATTTAATTCTTTGGAATAGCCAACAACTAAAAAGGGAGAAAAATATCTCTAAAATTCCTAACTGGATATTTTAAAAATCTATGATATAAAACAGATGCCTTTCATCTAGAGAATAGGGCCCCATGCTTACTCAGAGCTTATTTACTGTCATTTTGGAAATCACTGTATAACAAGCCTAATTATATAGCCTGTAAGCCCACAACCATTAAAAAGGAGCTAAGTAAAGAGAAGAGAGGGACTATTACAGGAAGGCAACCAATGAATTATAAGAAGTAGGACTTGAAAGCATAAGAAAAACAAAAGAAATCAATCCCAAGAACCCCAAGCAAAGAATAGCCTGTGGAGCATTTAATACAGAGTAAGAAGTTGCTCAAATTCAAATGGGACCTGAAGCCCACTACACACCACAATGTCCAAAACTGGAGTAATGAGTCAAGGCAATGTTAAGTGGAATGCAGTGTTCTGTTTAAGAAGTCAGGAAATATCATATTTTAGAAAATTTGCTTAAATTTTAAAATTATAGTAGTTAAAGGATTTGCCCATGTATAAAATATATAGTATAATCAAGTGTGAGTAATTTCAAGAATGAAAAAAATCAACATTAGGAAATCAGTTAATATATTTTATCATATAAATAAAACAAATACCAAGCAAGCATCTTTAGGGATAATAAAAATGTCTGATAAAATTTAACATCTACTTCAAATTTTGTTTAAAAAAAGACACAACTTAGCATACTAGAGAGAGATCATTAGTTCCTTTACGAATTCTTATGAAATAAAAGGTTCTTGCCATCTTGAGTAAAGAGTATGTAAGAATATTCTCAAAGTATAATAATTTGCTAGAAGGACTCACAAAACTCTTAAAACTTGTTACACTCCCAACTATGGTTTATTACAGTGAAAGGATGCAGATTAAAATCAGCAAAGAGAAGAGGCGCATAGGGCACAGACAAGGAGAGACCAGGACAAGCTTCCAGTTGTCATCTCCCAGTAGAGTTGTACAGTGTTTACTCCTCCCAGTAGCAATGTGTGCAACATTGGTGAAGTACTATCAACCAGAGAAGCTCACCTGAGCCTTGGTGTCCAGGGCTTTTACTGGAGGTTGGTCATGTAGGCATGGATCACTTGTGGAATTGACCTTAGTGTCCCAGTCTCTAGCTCCTCCAGAGGTCAAGCTGATGTGTTGTAGCCCAAGGCCCCCATCATAACTCACAATGTTACTGCCATAAATTATCAGGCAAGGCTCAAGGTCTCATGAATTCAAAGGCACTCTTACCAGGGAGGATATTCCAAGGCCAGGAAGTTATCTCCCAGGCGGCAGTCAAGGATCAGTTTCTCTAGAATGTGCAAAGTTTGAACACCCTACACATGATGAGTTAACCCTTTATGGCATACATCCCTAAGAAGGAAACTGAGAGGCACTGTCATTAAAGTCAGAAATAAAATAACAATCCTCTTCCACTGCTTACCAGTATTTGGAAATTGTCTGGCCAGGCAGATTGAAGTGACAGTGAGAAACTTCTGATGAGTCCTTCATGTACCCTGGATAACTAGCTCTCCTTGTTCCCACTCCAAGACATACTTGAATCACAGAAGGAAGGAGCCACAAGCCTGTGAATTTTTATAAAGCTTCCCAAGTAATTGTCTTATTCACGTGCTTGTGTGGAAATCACAAGAGGAAATATGGACAACAACTACTTAGAAATACAACAGAAAAAAAACATTCTCAACAGGGCTGGAAAATATATCTTAAAATAGACTTGAAACATATAGAATCCAAATGTAAAAAGAAAACATTGGCTAGGGATGGTGGCTCACACCTGTAATCCCAGCACTTTGGGAGGCCAAGGTGGGAGAATTACAGGAGACCAGGAGTTAGAGACCAGCCTGGGCAACATAGTAAGACCCTGTCTATAAAAAAAGAAAAAGATTCTTTTTAATTAATCGGGTGCAATGGCACACACCTATAGTACTAGCTACTCAGGAGGCTGAGGCGAGAGGATTGCTTGAGCCCAGGCATTTAAGGCTGCAGTGAGCTATGATGGTACTAGTACACTCCAGCCTAGGTGACAGAGCAAGACCCTGTCTCTTAAAAAAAAAAAAAAAGAGAGAGAGAGAGAGAGAGAGACAAAGAAAACACACTGCTGAAACATTACTGGCTGAAATCAAAGTGTCTTGAGGTTGTTTGAGGTTATCTAACCTTGAAACAGGAGGGAAAAATAAAGCTTGCACTAGCTTGCGTGTAAGAATTTTCCCAAAGAATATTGCTCTGTTTCCC
This sequence comes from Macaca nemestrina, assembly GCF_043159975.1. Classification (NCBI taxonomy): domain Eukaryota; kingdom Metazoa; phylum Chordata; class Mammalia; order Primates; family Cercopithecidae; genus Macaca; species Macaca nemestrina. Next base: position 105,058,420 of record NC_092126.1, read on the forward strand.
TCCGGTTGGAAAAAATGATGGGCAAAATTCATATTGGGCACGTTTAGAATACAAATACTGAATATATTTTAGTTTAATCAAATGATAGGCTTGTAACGGTCAGCAAGATCAAGCCAAAAGTAGGCTGTGATTTATTAAGCTCATCTTTGAAAAAGCAGCTAGTAATTGAGTTTTGCACTCCTTTGAATGCAACTTAGCAGAAAAAAATATATAGTGATGAGCCCTGACTCTTGAAATGGCCTCAGAGAAGACTGACTAGTGAAGAGCTGGCCCATTTTGATGGACTAGGGGCTGGAGAGGAATACTCCAAGTGCCCTGAGGCTGGCCAGAGATTAAGATCACTGTTGACAGTGCCCTGTCCAGACGGTGCCCTGGAACCTCACGCTTCTTTCTCTAGGATCTTCTCTAACCAAAATGTCTTTGCTAGAGACCAAAACAGGAAAGATGCAGGCAAGAAAGACCATTCATACTAAATTCAGATCCATTCCAAAGAAGAGAAAATCCCTTTTAAAAATCACATATTCGGGACCTAAGGCAAGAAGCTAAAGATGAGATAGTCCCCAACTCTTAATTCTTCATTACCAATCCTATAATTAATAAATCCCTATCTTGTCAAGTGCCTGGTATAGACAGTGCCCAATTAGGTCAGCTGGGAGAAAACTGAAACTGGTATATAAACAACTCTGGATTATCATGAGAAAATATTCTGAGGGATGTGACCAAACAATTGGTCAAGCGGAGAAGTGTCTCCAATTTTGTTGAGGGGAGGGAGAAGGAACTGTATAATAAAGAAGTCCATTCTGCAGGGATTAAGTCAGAGACTCAAATTTTCATCTCAATAGAGTGTGCTCTGAGAATGTGAAGGAGTGATTCCAGAATATTCAAGAAACTTCAGGGTTTGAGGAATGTTCCTACAATGAGGAAGATTCTGCTACATGAAAGGCTAGAATACATTATACAACCACAATAATTATTACATATAGGGTGGAATAAAGAATATACACATACAGTTATGTGCCACATAATGACATTTTTGGTCAACGACAGATGGCATATACAACAGTGGTCATATAAAAAATTTTTTCTGTATCTTTTCTGTTTGGATACATAAATTCTTACCATTGTATTACAGTTAGCAGCAGTATTCAGTGCAGTAATAGGCTGCATAGGTTTGCAGCCTGGGAGCAAAAGGCTATACCATAGAGCCTAGGGGTGTAGTAGGCTGTGCCACCTAGGTTTGTATAAGGTAAATTCCATGATGTCTTCACAATGATAACACTGCCTAATGATGCACCATTTCTCAGAAGGTACTCCCACATGGCGCACGACTATAAATCAAAAGAAAAGAAAGGTAACACCTAGCACTGGATAGGAAAGAGTAAATTTAGAAAGGGAGTTAGACTGGTTAGACCATATCTCAAGAAAATATATCTCTAATAAATTAAAATTTTAAGGAAAAAATTTTGACTTTATTAGAATACTAAAAATGAGTAAATATTTACATATTGTTGGGCAAGAAGGCCTCTTTAGCATAACAAATGTAAAATGAATGAGAAAAATACTTATAACCTTAAAGTTTTTTTTTTAAGATGAAGTCTCACTCTGTCCCCCAGGCTGGAGTGCAGTGGCTCTATCTCAGCTCACCGCAAGCTCCATCTCCTGGGTTCACGCCATTCTCCTTCCTCAGCCTTACGAGTAGCTGGGACTACAGGCACCCGCCACCATGCCTGGCTAATTTTTTGTATTTTTAGTAGATACGGGGTTTCATCGTGTTAGCCAGGATGGTCTTGATCTCCTGACCTCATAATTCACCCATTTCAGCCTCCCAAAGTGCTGGGATTACAGGTGTGAGCCACCGCGCCCGGCCACCTTGAAATTCTTAATTTAAATATTTCTCAATGGCAAAACCACCATAAACAAACCAAATGAGGAAAAGATAACTTGCAGAATGTGGGTAAAACAAAAAAGTTAATATTCTTACTATATAAAGAGCTACTGCAAATCAATAAACAAACCACAGAAAAATGGACACAATTCACAAAGAAGGAAATAAATGGCCAAGAAGCATGGGGAAGAAATGGTCTACGTCATCGACATCTGGAGGAATGCAAATTAGAGCTAACAAGGGCACAATAAAATGGGCAGTTTCATAAAGGGAAGCTGGTAATATAAACTGTTCATCCTGTTTAAAAAAATTGGCAGAATGTTTTAAATACCTTTAAAATGCATATAATTTTGAGGGTCGGGAGGAGAGACAGGGTCTTCCTTTGTTGCCCAGGCTGGAGTACATTAGTAAGATCATGGCTCATTGCAGCCTCAACCTTCCAGGATCAAAGGATCCCCCAACCTCAGCCCAGGTCCCTCCCCACTCCCACCCCAAAGTATCTGAGATCACAGGCTCATGCAACCTAATTGTTTTATTTCTTGTAGAGACAAAGTCTCACTATGTTGCCCAGGCTGGTCTCAAACTCTTAGGCTCTAAGGATCCTCCCGCCTTGGCCTCCCAAAGTGCTGGGTCTACAGGAGTGAGCCACTATGCCTGGCCAAAATGTATATGAATTTTAACACAGAAATTCTATCCCTAGAGACTCTACAAAAGGAAACAAGGATGTGTCCAAGGATGTAGCCATAAAAAATGGTTTTTGCAGCATTATATATAATGTATAATACTGGGGAACTCCTAGATACTCAGTGATTGGGAATTGTTCAAATGATTTTTAGTACATCTACAAATGTAGGTATAGATAATTTTATAAGACAGCCAATAATATAGTGTTATATAAATGTAGATACAGTCACAGACATAGATAATAACAATACAATGTCGAGGAATAGTGGGGACAGACAGGTTCCAAACAGAGAATTTCAGAAAATGCTAAGTAAATCTCACCAGGAATGAAGAAACCATAGAATGAAGCAGGAAGATACTAACTTAAAATGGCAGGCAAGAAGCAAAATGTTGAGAGTTTTGAATAGTTGGGAAAATGCTGTTAATGTGTTCTACAATCTTTAGGTTAAAATGTTTCTAAGCAAGGGAAGGAATTGAGAAAGGTAATGTGTTAAAATGCAAATCTAATAGAATGCGACATGGATCTGAGGCTTAAGTTTACAGAGATGTGTGTGGAAAGAGATATTCTGGGTTTAGGTAAATAGCAGGCTGCCAAACAGCAAGGATATTGAGGTAAAATCTAACTTTTGAGAAGGTTAAGTACATTCCTCTAGACTGCTACAAGAAAGGGGTAGATGGCTGATTCTTCTTAGCATTTTCTGCACAGTGCCTTTCAAAATGTGAACTAGGTGACATCTTTAGTCTGCTTCAAAACTTTATAAAATAAAATTAGGTATAAATCAAACAATAGTTAACTTCAGGACTTCCCAGTCTTGTGAGTTTTATGTGATTGAGCTCTGTGTGATTCTCTGGTGTTTTGCATGGATACATAGATAAAAGTATATCAATAGTTAAATGGATACATAAATGAATAGTAAAATGGACAGTCAGGTGGGAAAACCTATATATACTCATATATATAGGTATGTATATATGTATATACATACACGTGTATGTATATATACATATACACACTTTTTTAAGTAAAAGAAACGTAGGTACTTCAAAATAAATGTTACATATAATTGTACATAGTAAGCTGTACTCTCTTCTGGGTTGTCTCTTCAATTAGATCAACAGCAAATTTTCATTATGAAAGCCTAAAATAGATAGAAGAAATCACTTAAATAACACTCAAGATTTACAAAACATATGCGAAGAACTGAAGTAGTAGAATTATCCTGACTATCCTGATTGAGAGGGAGCAAATAATATTTATCTTTATGCTCTATTACCTACCGTTGACTCCCAAACTATCCCAATTTACATTTCGGTAGTTAGTAACCCAAAGAGGGAGATTACTGTACCTAAATGTGCCAATTTAGGCACAGACTCAAAACATTATACAATGATTAAGTAAAAGAAATAAGGTAGAATATGATGATGCTTTTGATGAAAATTATCTGAAGTTAAATTTTTATCTACAAAAGATTTATCAAAGGTGAAAAACACCCCTTGCTCACAGATTGGAAGAATTAACATCATTAAAATGACCATACTGCCCAAAGCAATCTACAGATACAATGAAATCTCTATGAAAATACCAAAGTCATTTTTTACAGAAATAGAAAAATAATCTAAAAATTCATATGCAATGACAAAAACAAAAAAGGCCAGAATAGCCAAAGCAATGCTGAGCAAAAAGAATAAATCTAGAAGCATCACACTACCTGACTTCAAAATATATTATAAGGCTATAGTAACTAAAACAGCATGGTATTGGTATAAAAATAGACACACAGATCAATGGAACAGAATAGAGAACTAAGAAGCAAATCAACACATTTGTAGCCAATTAATCTTCAACAAAGCCATCAACAACACACACTGAGGAAAGGACACTCTCTTCAATAAATGGTACTGAGAAAACTGGAAAACCATATCCAGAAGAATGAAATGAGACCTGTCTCTCATCATATATAATCACAATAGATTAAAGACATAAAACCTGAAACTATAAAACTGCTAAAAGAAAACATAGGGAAAACTCTTCAGGACATCGGTCTAGGGAGAGATTTTATAGCTAAGACATCAAAAGCACAAGCAACAAAAACAAAAACAGACAAATGGGACTATATTAAACTTAAAAGCTTCTACGCAGCACAATAAAGTCAACAGAGTTTGTTGTTGACTTTATTCAAAAAATAAGAGACAATCTGTTTACTGTGAGAAAATATTTGCAAACTACACAACCAAGAGGGGAACTAATATCCAGAATATATAAGGAACTCAACTCAGCAGTAAAAAACCAATAATAATAATAATAATAATAATAATAATCCCATTTAAAAGTGAGCAAAGGACATAAATATTTCTCAAAAGAAGACATAAAAATGGCCAACAGGTACATGAAAAAATGCTCAACATCACATCAACAGGGAAATGCAAGTGAAAACCACAATGAGATATCATCTTATACTGATTAAAATGGCTACTCTGAAAAAGATGAAAAATAAGAGATATTGGCAAGAATGCTGAGAAAGGGGAATTCTTATGCATTGTTGTGAGAATGTAATATAGCCATTATGAAAAACAGTATGGAGACTTCCCAAAAAACTTAAAATAGAACTACCACATGATCCAGCAATCCCACTGTTAGGTATTTATCCAAAGGAAAAGAGATGAGTATATCAAAGAAACACATGCATTCCCATGTTTTTTGCAGCACTATTCACAATAGAAAAGATCAGGAATCAACCTAGTGTCCATCAACGAATGTGAGATACATACTCAATGGAATACTCTTCAACCACAAAAAAGAATGAAATCATGTCATTTGCAGCAATATGGATGAAATGGAGAAATGGAGGTCATTACATTAAGTGAAATAAGCCAGGCAGAGACAGACAAATACCACATTCTCTTATATGTGGGAGCCAAAAAAGTTTATCTCACAGAGTTAGAGGGTGGAATGATACATTCCAGACACTAGGGAGAATGTATAGGCAGAGTGAGGAATGAAGAAAAGGTGGTTAATGGGTACAAACATACAGTTAACTAGAAGGAATAGCTCTACTCTTTGATAGAGAAGTAGAGTGACTGTAGTTAACAACAATGTATTCTACTTTTAAAATAGCTAAAAGAGAGGACTTGAAATATACTGATGCATAGAAATACTAAACACTTGGGTAATAAGATACCCCAAATACTCTTGACTTAATCATTACACATTCCATGCATGTAACAAAATTTCACATGTACCCATAAATATGTACAAATATAATATATCCAAAATTTTTATGTTTTAAGACAGGGTCTCATTCTGTCACCAAGGCTGGAATACAGTGGCACGATCACAGTTCCCTGCAGCCTTGACTTTCCTGAGCTTAAGTGATCCTCCTACCTCAGCCTCCCAAGTAGCTAGGACTATAGGCACACAGCACCATGCCCAGCTAATTTTTTCTAATTTTTTGTAGAGACAGTCTATGTTCCCCAGGCTGGTGTCGAACTCCTGGCCTCAAGCAATCTGCCTGCCTCAGCCTATCAAAGTGCTGGGATTACATGTGTGAGCCACCATACCCAGACAAAACTTTCTTTTTTTAATTAAAAAAAAAATTAAGTAAAGAACAAAAATAAAATACTCCTTTCTATTGTGATTCCTATCAAAGATGGTCAAGTTCATACCTATTTTAACATAGAATGCTTATAGCTAAGGGAGACAAAGAAGCAATACAGAAGCATCCCAGTGTCCTTTGAGCCACAAACAGAGAAATCAGGTAGTCAAACTCAAGACTTTTGCTGGACATTATTCATAAGGCAACTAAACAACCCTACAGTGTGTTGCCACTGATAGATAAATTCCAGTTCCTAAAAGGAAATGCCATTCTAATTTGTAAGGAATATATTCCTTTCTCAGATTCTAAAAAACAAAGCCTTAATAATTTATGAAGTTATTATGGCCCTGATAATTTTACAGGTCACAAGAGAATTACAAAAAAAGAAGGGCTGTACTCATTTTCCCCAGGAGAGAAATGTTCAATGTCATACTGTTATAAAATATTGTAAGCACATTTATATCAGCATGATCTCTTTTCAATACAAACACTCAAAGCTAAAAATATATATATATAAAACTAAAATGTATGTTGGCAAAATGGTTCCAGTCTACCACAGGCAAATCGCACAGCATATTTTTCCCACAGCTTGCAACATCACTTAAGCCTTTTCTGACTTTGCTATCTAAAACAGCCAGCCCCTCCCTCATTCCCCTTACCAAGACACACACTCTCCCCTTACAATGTTTCATATTTTTCTTTATAGTACTCACAATTAGCTAAAGTCATCCCACATATTTATTTCTTTATTGCTTTGTCTTGACCACAGGAATGTAAGCTCACTGAGGGGCAGGAATTTAACCATTGCATCCCCAGTGCCTAGCACATGGAAGTCACTTAATATGTATTTATGGAATGAATTAATTTAAAAAAGAAAAAAAAGAGGCAGTGAGGAAGACTGGAAGGATCTTGAACTGCATATGCACAATCACACGATGTAGTACTAATACAAATTAGATTTACATTCATAAAAGTATGAAAATTTCCACCTCCCCAATAATAAGCAATGGTGTTTCCTGAGTGAAAAATCTAGTCCCATTTACAGATAAATACTAAAAGAGAAATGTCCTCACCTTATGTAACACATCTCAGAAAAAAATGTCCAAATAGTCAGCATAAGACTACTTTCAGTACTGACATTTCATTGATAATAACTTTGATATTAAACTTCTGAGAGGTGCTGATTTTAATTAATAAGGTCAATTTGGGCTTAAGTTCCATTAAACACTGCCTCTTCTCTTCTGCATAAACCTTTAAAATTAAATCTTGTCTCTCAGCTGAATAAAAATCATGGTGATTTTCTGAGTATATGTGGTATCTTTTCTCCCAGAAGAGAAGCAAATCTTTGCTTATTAATCACACAGATAACTGAGTTATGACACTGGCATTCCAACTATCTTGAAAAAAGGAAGAAGTGAGTGCATACACACCAAGTTATAGGCAAGGTCAAGATTCACATCCAAACAAGAACCACAAGATAAAGATTATCATGGCCAGTATCACCAACTTAGTTAGTACAGAGTTTCCTCAAGCTGGTGGCAAAATATGAAGTCAGACAGAGTCAAAGCATGACAAGGATTTGACACATCATTTTCAGCTTGAAGATGGAGGGATTCTGTAAGAAGAAATGCAGGTACCTTAAGGCACATAAGGCAGCACAGATATGGGTACTGTAATCCTATAAATGCACCATGGGTTGAGTAATTGCCCCCCAAAAAAGTATGTCTAAGTAATAACACCCAAAAAACACATCAATGTGACCTTATTTAGAAAAAGGGTTTCTGGCAGCCGGGCATGGTGGTTCACGCCTGTAATCCCAGCACTTTGGGAGGCTGAGGCAGGCTGATCACAAGGTCAAGAGATCGAGACCATCCTGGCCAACATGGTGAAACCCCGTATCTACTAAAAATACAAAAATAGTTGGGTGTGGTGGCACACACCTGTAGTCTCAGCTACTCGGGAGGCTGAGGCAGGAGAATCGCTTGAACCCGGGAAGTGGAGGTTGCAGTGAGCTGAGATCGCTCCACTGCACTCCAGTCTGGTGACAGAGCACAACTCCATCTCAAAAACAAAAAAAAAAGAAAAAGAAAGAGGTTTCTGAAGATGTAGTTAAGAAACTCAAGATGAGATCATCCTGGGTTAGGCTGGGCATGGTGGTTCACACCTATAATCCCAGCACTTTGCAAGGCAGAGGCGGGCAGATCACTTGAGGTCAGGAGTTGGAGACCAGCCTGGCCAACATGGGGCAACTCCGTCTCTACTAAAAATATAAAAATTAGCTGGGTGTGGTAGTACATGCCTGTAGTCCCAGGTACTCAGGAGGCTGAGGCAGGAGAATCTCTTGAACCAGGGAGGCAGAGGTTGCAGTGAGCCGGGATTGCACCACTGCACTCCAGCCTGGGTGACAGAGGGAGACTCCATCTCAAACAAAACAAAACAAACAAACAACAAAGAAAAAGATCATCCTGGATTTAGGATGGGCGCTAAATCTAAATCCAGTGATGGCATACCCATAAGAGAAAGGCAGAGGAAAAACTGAGACAGAGACACAAGGGAGAAAGCCGTATGAAAGCAGAAGCACAAATTGGAGTGATACCACCACAAACCAAATATCACTTGCAGACATCAGAGGCACAGAACGGATTCTCCCTCAGGGCCACCTGAAGGAACCAACGCCACCAACGCCTTGATTTCAGACTTCTGGCTTCCTGAACTGTTAAAGAATGAATTCCTACTGTTTTAAGATAGTTGGTGTATATAAATTGTTACAGGAGCACTAAGAAACTAATACAAACACAAGAAACTAAATTCTGTCAACAATCTAAATGAGCCTGGAAACAGATTTCTCTCCAGAGCCTCTAGACTCAGCCCAGGGGATGCCTTGATTTCAGTTATGTGAGAACCTGAGCAGAGAACCCAGGGACACTGTGGCAGACTTCTCACCTACGGAGCTGTGACCTAATAAATGGGCATTGATTTAAGCCACCAAGTTTGTGGTAATTCATTATGTATCAACAGAAAACTAACCAGACATTTACAGTTAAATTTTCTTGTATTATATTAATATTTAGAATCTAAAGTTATATAAAAGTTTTGATGGTAAGTATCCTTTTCTTGACCTTAGTGAAAATGTCCTTAATTAAAAGGTATTTCTAAAATTGTGATAAAAGGAGCACTAGAGTTCAGAAAGATATAAATAGGTAGGTCATGGGAAATACTGTCCTAAAGGCACAGAGTGTTGAGAAACCCTGAGCTTTAGAAAATATGAATTGTAAAACTCAAAAGCAAAGCACAGTTTCAGAAACAACACATGCTCCCTCCAGATTTACTAACATTATATAGGCCCAAAGTTTAATAAAGGTGGCTTCAATATAAACTTAATATTTCAGCAAACATTTTTACATACATGACTTACAAACTTCTTCAGTTAAAAAAAAAAACAACAACTTCTGAAATTCTTGGAACTGTCAGAGACTAAGCTCTGTAAAAAGGCAGAGGCTATCCCTATCTTGGTCATTAATATTTCCAACAATTAGAAACATGCCTGTGAAATAAGATACATTTAGTATTAGGTGAGTAAATGAACTGATGAAGAGAGAAAACATTGTCTCTCCAGCTTATTTCACCTGACTCTCAATGTGCAGGTTTCTGCCGGAAACAAGCTAGACTGCTTCCTCCTCTTCCATAGCTTTGCTTATCCCCCTCCTGCCTGGGGTGCCTGGCCCCTCGCCACTTTTTTTTGTTGTTGTTTTGAGACAGGGTCTCACTCTATTGCCCAGGCTGGAGTGGTAGAATCACGGTCACTGTACCCTCGACACCCCTGGGCTCAGGTGATTCTCCCACCTCACCCTCCTGAGTAGCTGGGACTACAGGTGTGCACCACCACGCCTGGATAATTTTTGTATTTTTTTTTCTAGAGATGGGGTTTCACTATGTTGCCCAGGCTAGTCTCAGACTCCTGGTCTCAGGTGATCCATCCACCTTGGCCTCCCAAAGTGCTGGGATTACAGGAGTGAGCTGGTGCGCCCAGCAGCCCCATCTGTTTTCTATCCAGTAATACTCAGGTTTCAAAGTCTAACTCAAATACTATCTCCTTATAAATGGTATTATAATCCACATGTGATAGGCACTAAACAAATCTTTTAAAGTTCATTCTTTTTGTTTTGTTTTGTTTTTGTTTTTTGAGACGGAGTCTTGCTCTGTCACCCAGGCTGGAGTGCAGTGGCGCGATCTTGGCTCACTGCAAGCTCCGCCTCCCGGGTTCAGGCCATTCTCCTGCTTCAGCCTCCCAAGTAGCTGGGACTAGATGCACCTGCCACCACGACCAGTTAATTTTTTATATCTTTAGTAGAGATGGGGTTTCACCAAGTTAGCCAAGATGGTCTCGATCTCCTGACCTCGTGATCTGCCAGCCTCAGCCTCCCAAAGTGCTGGGATTACAGGCAAGAGTCACCGCGCTCGGCCCCTAAAGTTCATTGTTTAGAAAGTAAAGCATGCACATGAGAAAGGATAATGATTCTTTGATATTAATTCATCAATTTAAATAGTACGCAGTTCATTCATGGTATTATGATAGATGTTGTGATGGTTAACTTTATTTGTCAAGTTACTCAATAAGTAGGGTACCCAGACATTTGGTCAAACATTTTTCTGGGTATGGCCGTGATGGTGTTCCTGGATGAGATTAACGTTTGAATCGGCACACTGAGGGAAGCAAGTGGTCCTCCCTAACATGGGTGAATCTCATCCAGTCAAAGACCTGAACAGAGCAAAAAGGCTGAGTAAGAGGAAACTCCTCCTGCCTGACTGCCTTGAACTGGGACACAGGTCTTCTTTGCCTTTTAACTGGAACAGAAACATTGGCTCTTCTTCAGTCTTTAGCCTGCCAGCTTTCAGACAGCAACTACACCACCACAGGATCTCCTGGGTCTCCAGCTTGTCAAACGCAGATCTTGGGACTTCTCAACCTCTGTAATCATGCGAGCCGATTTCTTAAAATAAATCTTTATTTCACACACACACACACACACACACACACACACACACACACAGCTCCTACTGGCTCTGTTTCCCTGGAGAGCCCTCATACAGATATTTATTCTTACAACTGAGCTTTTGTTCATATTACACAGCAGCTCTGATAAGCACCTGGAACATGGGTATTATATGGTACTTAACAAGATTGAATTATTGTTCTTCCTGAGCATTTTTCCAGAAGTATTAGAAAAGACATCCACCCTTTCTCTAGGATTACCCTCTCTGCCAGGAACCATTTACCTACCAAGTGGATGAGAATAGGAGCCTATATGAGAACAAAGCAGAGTAGATGTAGGCAGAGCAAAAAGATGGCGAGAAAGACACAAAAACGGAGTAGCACAGAAAGAAATCAAGCCCCTAAATCCAGCTGTATCCACAAGTCTTTGACTTCTCAGTCATGTGAGCAAATAAATTATTTTATAAGTTAATTTGAATTGGGTGTTACTGTTTGCAAATAAAGTCTTGAATAATACAATACTTCCCTGTGCAAACTGGAGAGCCTACCATACATGTGCATGAAAAGGCTGTCACAGTGGCTTTATCAAAAGTATTGTTTAAGGTCAAGGGAAAGCTAAAACTTTAACAAAATAAAATGTATCAACACCAATATGTCTACTTGCCAAATTGAAGTGGGTGCTACATAGTTCCCATGGACTCTAGTAACTTAATTCATAAGCTATTATATTTGTATACTCAATGGAGAGCATGAATTTTCCATTATTAATATTTCTAAACTTATAACTACCAAGAGTTATCTTCAAAGATGAAACTCCTTGCCAAGGTTCTAGTTTTCCAGAGTTAAGGAGGTTAAATGAATGTGTTACTTACATTTCATTTTTAAAAATTTTAACATTACATCTACTGAGCCCTTACTATATATGCCAGGAACGCACAAAAAGCATTATATATTTTAATGCCAATTCATTTCTATGAAGTATGTACCATTACTATTATTGCCCTATTACAATCTTCAAAGATTAATGAGATTAAAATAATGAGCCTAATAATAACAGTCATGGTGCTAAACACTTGTCAAGAGGATACTATTTGCCACACACTGTACTAAGTGTTTCAAAAGAAGCATCCTATTTAATCTTTACGATTACCTTCTAAGGTAGGTACTATTATCCCTGTTCTACAGATGAGAAAACTAAGGCTTAGAGACTGAAATGCAGACCCAAGGCTTATACACCACAACCAAATCAGTCTGAAAGGTTTGAAAACATTCCGCATCGCATCCAAATAAATTGCATACCATTATCTGAAGTGCATTTCAAGTTGTGTAATAAAAGCTTGAACTCATCTACATTTTTAATGCTCTTGAACTGCCATGCGGTTTACATTTACATTTTCCTCTTTAATTCCTCATCTCTGGAAAAAGTAAAGACTCACACTAAAGGAAATATTTATTCCAGCTCAATGAGTAACACAAGATCACTGATTTAGAGTTAGCACTTTTTATTTCACAAACTGTTCCAAAACTGGGCAGACTTCAGACATACAGAAATGTGGTTTCAGATTAACAGAGCTTTAAAAAAGCTATTAGTAAACTAAAAAGCTATTAGTGAAGTCCTGTTGGAGTAAATCTGATCCCTACTGTGTGGAGGAGACATCTCAGTCCTGAAAATGCCTCTCTACAAGGTTTTACATAGCAGATATCCAAAGCACGTATTTTCTTTTTGTTTTTGTTTTTTTCTTAAGAGACAGAGCCTTGCTATGCTGCCCAAGCTGGCCTCAAACTCCTGAGCTCAGGCAATCTTCCAGTCTCAGCTCCCCAAATACCTGGGACTACAGGCACGAGCCACTGAACCCAGATCTCAAGACACATCCTTTAAATATCATATTTTGTACAAAAACTACATTTAAGGCATTTTCTTGTCAGAAAGATGCATATAACTATATATGAACACTTTTAGAAGCATAAAATACACCAGAAACATTAATCCCATTAAAGAAGGGTATAATCTTTAATTAAATTCACATAAGTGTAGATCACAGACATACACTCACATATAACAAACATAACTGAAAAGTTACTTATTGATACTTTATCACTGAGCAAACTCCACATGACAAAGTTTCAAATAATTGTCTTACTTTGGGCATCAAAAGTACTCTTACAGTACATATTAATTATCAGAGCTGTCTCTGAAACCAACTGCAGAAGTGTAAAAAGGAAAAAAGAAACAAGAGGCTGGCCTAGAAATCAAGCCATTACAGATCAAACTCCAGTCAATCAAGACAGGCTCCCCCAGACAGCGGAAGGATCGACACAGAACACCCACACACTTACTATGAGGTACCATCCTCAACCAACTGGAGTAGTTGAGTGCTTCATCTATAGCAACTGGCAATTTCAGTTATTGGGGTTTTCTTTAATGTGAACCTAATATTATATGAGAGAGTTCAAACTCTTAACATTGGCCAAAATCAGAATGTAATTACATCTGGTTTGTTTATTATGATTTTTTTTTTTTTAAATGAGAACAGCAGGTCTCAAGAAGTTGAAACAGTCGAGGGAAGCATTAAGTTAGGCTGTCATTCTTATAAACCTGCCAAACCGACCCAGACTGTGGTCGAGGCCCTGAAGAAAGCCATGATCAGGCAGGCATGTTAATGCATGATATACAATCTAGCATTCGTTTAATTTCACAAAATCTTCTTTAATATCGACATATGGCATATACTTTTTGGAACTAGCTTTGATAAAATTGACAGTGTCCCCTCAACTATAAGGTGAGATTTTGGGGTTTCGCATGTTTGCATTAGGTGCTCTCAGTAGTCATCCTGCTGTGTGTTTGCTCTATGAGCAATGGAGTAAAAGAATACAAAACCCCTTTCTCTTGATGAATACTCATTACCTGTTCTGCCACCTCCACCCAACCCCTGAGAAAGTCCTGCTCAGAACTAAACCTAAGTTCTATTCCAAGAGTTTGGAGAAAGGCATTACCTGTATCTCTATTATTTCTGAGTAGAGCCAGAAGTCTCAATTTCATGTTCCAGTAGTCTTGTAATATTGATTTCTATCATAACCCTCACCCCTTGAGCCATGAACACCTTTAAATCTGCATAACTTCAAAATCATGCTTCTGGCAGAAAACAGATTAAGCTTTAAACGGATGTCTTCGAAGATGAACTGAGATTCTTCTGGGTCTTCTGCAGTCTAACAGTTCCTGCATCTGTCTCTAAACTTTTTTTACAATGAGTACACAAGCATATGTGTATAAATATAAGGACATCAAGACCCCAACCCCATCACTGAACCTCGTTTGACAGAAGCTTCCTGGGTAGCCTACACTTCCCTGCATAAATACAACTGCATGATACTTACTGGGGAAGTAAGACATCTCGAATGAGAGCCAGAAGATTGCTGTCAGAATCGACACTGGCCTTCTCCTTGCCATCCCCAAACTCCTGGTTCACGAGTAGAGATGTGGTTTCTGAGAGCAACCGCAAGCTAAAGAGTCTCCACTCCACTTGAAAGAAAAAAAAATGCCAAGAATGTGACTCCATAGAGATAGAATGAAAACAGAATGTGTAGCTAATGGAATTCTTGCTGGTGTCATCACACTTACCATTTTGGCTTTGAACCAAGGACACCAAGGGTGGCAGGATATAATCAACAACCTAAAAGGAAACATGTAAAAGACTTAGTTCAAATCTCTATGAACACAAAACTGATATCAACCACTATCTATATTTTTTCCACAGACAGAATCCCTAATCAAAGGAGTGAAAAAAACAATGGCTAAGTTTATTCTGGATTTCAACTCTCCATGACATTTAATAAACCACCAAGCTCATTTAACTCTAAAAAAGTCCTCAGGTCAAAATGGCATTATGAAAATCAAAACAGTAATTTCTCAAAACCTTCAGGGTCTATGAAAGGAACTTAGAATATAATGCAAAATCTAGTCGGCACAGGTTGGCATTAAACCATCAGATTAGTTATGTATAAGCTGGTGATCATTACTTCAAGTTTAACCTAAACAACAATCAAAATGTTGGGGAAAAAAGAGACACATAGTCCCCATGTTTTATCAAATACATCAAATAACTATGACAAGTTGGTCTTGGTTATTTTTAGAAATAGACCCCAAAGATGTATATCCACTAGACAAACCACCTCTGTGAGTTACCAGTTGTATCAGAGATCAATCAATATGGTTTAAAACTTAACCCCAAAAGACAAGTATTTTCCTCCAAAATACCAAAAAAGAAAGAATCCCTACGCTCATCTAATGATGAAAACTACTGTTTCATTTTATGAACTATTTTACTGACAACAAACAAAATTCCCATTGTTTGTATACTTGTTCTCTCTATACTGATAAAAGAGCAGGAGAATCTGTGCACCGCCAAATGACATCTTGCTCTCCATACCAACAAAACAATGCCCTGCAGAGGCAAGAATCTCCATACGTGATTGGTGGCCCACTAGTATTAACCTGTTCTATTTCCACTTGACATAGGAAATTTCTATGTGATAGTATATCTCAATATTTTTACAAGGACCCTAAGAACCAGGGGTGTTTAGTTCACCCTCTTCCACTAAGTGATGTCACATCACATCACTCAAAGCACAGATATCATGCTTCACCAAGGTATTTTGAGAACTCTAAACTTATAGTTATGTCTAAAGAAAAAGCTATGCAAAGGAAAGAAATATATGCTGCTATCAATACTACCAACATGATCAACAGCTATCTTAAAGGTTGAATAGTGTATATCACGAGAGGAGTAAGACTAAAACAAATGATCTAAGTGCCCAACTCAAGAAATTTAAAAACAATTAAATGGTCAAAAAAGCAAGCTTGGCCGGGCGCGGTGGCTCAAGCCTGTAATCCCAGCACTTTGGGAGGCCGAGACGGGTGGATCACGAGGTCAGGAGATCGAGACCATCCTGGTGAACACAGTGAAACCCCGTCTCTACTAAAACTACAAAAAACTAGCCGGGCGAGGTGGCGGGCGCCTGTAGTCCCAGCTACTCGGGAGGCTGAGGCAGGAGAATGGCGTGAACCCGGGAGGCGGAGCTTGCAGTGAGCTGAGATCAGGCCACTGCACTCCAGCCTGGGCGACAGAGCGAGACTCCGTCTCAAAAAAAAAAAAAAAAGCAAGCTTGTCAGAAGATGAATACAGAAAAATCAACAGTATTTATGAGACAGAGTAGGAATGAGGCTTGGCTCCAGCTCAACCCTACTAGAGCATTCTTTCATACATTCCCAGTGATCACAAAACCCACACCACTACCTCATTGATGCCATACCCGCTAACCCCAAGGCTTTAGTCATGCTATATTGTTCCACTGAGCTCTCAAAATGTTTAACCATGCCTTTTACTTAAAGAATTCCAGGAACTGGCCTTAGGAGATCCAAACTATCAAACCAAGTTGTGGAGTGTCCCACCTCAGGAAGGAATGGCAGCCTTGATGCTCCTGGCCAGACCGCCAGGTGGCCCATTACTCAAGATGACCATTGTAACCACATACACTGCCCTACACACCCTACTCATCATGTGCTTTGCCCAGTCCAGCACGCATACCCTACCCCTCGTATCAATTTCCATGCTTTGCCTAATACAAAATCCCAACCAGCTCTTTTCAGAGAGTCAGTCAGGGAATTATCTTTCTCTCTCTCTCTCATGCTGCTTCCCTCATCGCTGGACATAAGCTCCAATGAAGCCTTGTCCGGGAGAACTCTGTCGGCCTTATGTCCTATTGCATTAAGAGCCCAAGAACTCATGGTCAGTAACATATTCATTCAGGGCTTATCTGGGATCACCAGACCTGGGGAACTTTTTTCTCCTCTGTGGAGGGAGGCTTGTGAGCCAGCAGGACAGCGGGACGTGACCCCTTCGTGGCTGACAGGAAGTCACCTGAAGTTTTGATTCACTGCTGCTATGACTGGTGAGTTCTTCCTCCAGCCTCCCTGAGATTCCTCACAACCCACCCCAGACAATGCTTTCCCTTCCCTCCTGGTCTTCTATTTGTTGTGTCTTTCTTTTTCTTTCTTCTTCCTTTCTCCTTCCCTTCCTTCACTTTTCATTAACTTCATTGTTTCAGCCTAAATAGACACCCGTGTGGCACTGATTCAGCCTCAGTAGACACCCACGTGGCACTGGTTCAACCTCAACAGACACCCATGCAGCACAGGCCAAAACGGTCATTCAGTTCAGCTGGTACAAAACTCTGTCTGGCACTGGGCTCTGTAATTTTCTTTAAGTACGTTCCCTCCCTTTGCCACGCCTTGTGGGAAAGGGAAGGCTGTGGACTTTGTCGTCTGTCTGTTCAAGCCTGCAACAAACCCTGGGTGCTATCTTTGTGAAGAGAGGACTGACAGCACATGGGTCCTGAGTTTGTGTCACTCCCGTCCTGATCCATTTTTCCTTCTTGTGTGTTTCATTTGACATCTGATTCCCCCATGCAGACTGTCGGGTGGCATCTTGCAAAGATAAGAGGCTTTCCTTCGGTTCCTCCATAAAATGGACAAAAGATGACTTTCTCTTGTAATGCAGCTTGGCCCCCACAGCTATGCTTCAGTGAGCAGAGTCAACAAAAGCTGCTTTGCTCTTCCAGAAGCTACACAGAAAGGGAACCCAGAAACCTGGCATGCCAGCAAAAGGTTAAGGATTTCTTACTAGCCAGGCTTCTGGCCTGCTTCTCTGTGCAAACCAGTTGAGTGAAATGGTAAAGATAATTGTTTGTCTCAAGGCCTATGACTCCTATAAGCCTGCTGTTTGGCAGACTCGTCAGTTACAAACATTGCTGCAGGTCCTTGAAACAAAAACTGGATGAGGTTTCCCTTTCATTTTATTTTCTGTCTTTGGGAGCTTGACCTTATGACCATGGGGGGTTCCTTTTCTTGCTATCTAGCATCCAGAAGGTGGGAATTCCGAGGCTCATGTCAGGTAGCCAGTCTGAAAGAACCTGGAGTCTGAGACACAAGCACAAATTCTTTGTCCCAAATGTGTCAAAAGCCCTTGGAGATGAGTTCTGTCTTAAAAGGTCCCACCCCAAGGGGCTTTTGTCATCTTTTGCTATCTTAAATCTATTTCAGACAGTAAATTCTTAGAGACCATGGAGATGCCTCCTCTACCCCCTCTCTAGAAATACCACTTGCTTATATTATAAAAACCTGAAAAATTACCATCTGAGCTTTAAAGTGTTTTAGGATTGAGTCGCTATTGAAACTAAGTACATCATTAAAGGAAAAGCACTTTTCTCATTCTCAACAATTTTTAAAGGGTTTAAATTAAAAAGAAGGATGCATAAGAATGTCATGGCTAGCCTTACCAATTATCTTGAGCAGGTGAAATTCCTTGCAAGCTTGAAAATGGCTACTCGAGTTTCCTTCTGGGAAGACCAATGACAACAGCCTCATGCTGTAGTTCAGTGGCTAAGGCTGTGCCTTTTCACAATGGCTGCCTGGGTTCAATACCTGGCATCGAGAATGAGTCCTTTCTGGTTTTATATTTGTGTGACCTTTGCCATTTATTATTTTCCCCTCCATGAACAACTTCTGACTTCCTGTCTTGAATTTTCCTTTCTCTGAGCTACCTTTGAGGTGATTCTAAATCTTATAAAAACTGCTTGCCCTAAAAGGTTAGGCAAGGACAATAACTTGTTCAGCAGGAAGTAGCTTCCGAAGATGAGATCTTCGGCCCTTTCTCCTTAAGCATAAAGAAGGTGAAATTTCTCAGCAGGGAATGAGACAGCAGGAATGGGGCTTGGCTTCAGCTCACCCTCACCAGAGCATTCTTTAATACATTCCCACTGATCACAAAACCCACACCGCTACCTCACTGATGTCTTACCCACTAATCCCAAGGCTTTAGTCATACTCTGTTGTTCTTCTATGCTCCCATAAAGTTTAACCATGCCTTTTACTTAAGGAATTCCAAGAACTGGCCTTAGGAGATCCAAAATAAACCAAAGTTGTAGAGTGTTCCACCTCAGGAAGGAATGACAGCCTTGTTGTCATTGGCCAGACCACCAGGTGGCCCATTTCTCAAGATAAACATCATAAGCAGTTGTGCTGACCTATATACCCTACCCTTTACGTTCTTTGCCCAGCCTAGGCTGCATACCCTACCCTATTTATTAATTCCTATGTCTTGCCTAATAAAAATTTCCAGCCAGCTCTTCAAAGAGTTTGTCTGGGAATTCTCTCTCATGATACTTCCTTTATGCCCAAGCATAAGCTCCAATGAAGCCTTGTATGAGAAAACTCTTTTGGCCTCATGTCAATTTCTATTGCACTGAGAGCCCAAGGACCATGGTCAGTAACATTTATATGTACCTACAACAACCAACTGAATAACATAATTCAAAAAAATTCCATTTACAACAGGAATATTGTGATCTTAGCAAGAATATATATATGGATATAAATGTATGTGTGCATATATGTGTGTGTATACGCATATGAATATATTTACAGGTACTATAGTCGTTGATGGACTTCTGGGTTCTAGACCAACATGTAAAGAGTTTGGAAATCATCACAAGCAACCATACAACAAAGAAAAAGCTAAACAAACTAAAAATCAACAACTTTTCTTAGATAGGTCAAAGAATTAAAGTCATAGGGAAACCACCATCCTCAAAACTGGAGGGACAAGCAAATTCAGAAAATCACAGCTTACCAGGAGTAGGAACCACCGCTGGAGACAGCAACCACAACAACAACATAAAGGGTGATTGACTGAAACTGTTGGAGATTGAGCATGGACTAGTCTGAGAGATTAAAAACTCTCGGAGGCCCAGCCTTAGGAGAGCCCCCATGCTTCTGCAAGTGTTACCGTCAGGAACTCCCCACCAACACCACTTTTCAGGGTGAACTTGGAGAAAAAATCTCCTGGTACTTCAGTAGGGGAAGGAGAAATTTAACCATTTTGAAATATGCCCAGAGCATTGTTTAACAAAGGTCTGGACTCAAGGAAGCTATTTTACAACAGCCTAACTTAATGGGGTTTTAGCAGAACTTAACTCCCCAGGGCAATGGAAATCCCCAACTCCAGGCCCCTCTAGCCTTCTTGTCTCACCTACAGTGGGAGGTTGGGGGCGCTGAAAAGCACTTGCGAAGGTCACAGCCTAGGTACTCAGGCTCACTAAAAGAGTAAGACCTAATCACAGAACTATACAATACATCCCTTCCCCCAACACCTTACCACAGCATCAACACGGCTTCAGCATAGTAACACAGACTTACAACTGACACAGGTGGTATTTAAGACAGAGTTCTTAGGGAAACCCAAAGACAACAGGAGAGAAAACAACTCGGTTACTAGAGGAAATTTTAGTCTCTGAAACCTACAACTACCACAAACAACCAACACAGCCTACCTCCTGGCCTTTTATAAACATAAAACTTCACACTAAAGGTCCATTTACCTAAGTTCAGTTTGCCTGACACATCATGCTGGAATGAAATTTCAAAGTGCTAAGAGAAAAAAGCCACCAACCTACAATTCTGTATACAATGAAATTATCCCTCAAAATTGAAGGAGAAATGAAGACTTTCTCACAGACAAAAATTGAAGAAATTTTTCACCAGCAGACTTGCCTTGTAAGAAGTATTTAAAGAAATTCTTCAGAGATAAGGAAAATTATAGGTCAGCAACGCACATCTATATAAAGAAAGCAAGAACGTTAGAGAAGTGAATAAATGAAGGTAAAATGCAGTTTTTAATAAGAAGACTCAGAGAGGCCAATTCTCTGAAAATTAATCTATAATTCCAACACACAAAAAAAATCTAACAAGGTTTTCAGGAACTCCTCATATTGACTCTGTAATATACATGGAAAGCAGATCAAGAAGAACAGAAAACTGACTAGGTGCAGTAGCTCACGCCTGGAAGCAACTTGGGGAGGCTGAGTTGGGCAAATCACTTGAGGTCGGGAGTTTGAGACCAGCCTGGACAACATGATGAAACCTTATCTCTACTGAAAATGCAAAACTTAGCCAGGCATGGTGGCAAGCGCCTGTAATCCCATCTACTCGGGAGGCTGAGGGGCAAGAATCACTTGAACCTGGGAGGCGGAGGTTCCAATGAGCTGAGATTGTGCCACTGCACTCCAGACTGGGCGACAGAGCAAGATTCCATCTTAACAACAACAAAAAGAATAAAAGAAAACTTCCAAGAAAGTTTGGGAAAAGGATGCCTAACTCTAACAAGTTTCCACATTTACTATGATGGAAATAAAATGCTATAAGCACAGGGCTAGATACGATCAATGGAACAGAATAGAGACTCTAGAAACAGACATATATGGGAACTCTCTATATGAGAGAGTTATTCAGAGTAGGACCTGAATCTGGCTCACTACATTCTCAAAGATGGTATAGCCAAGCATAGTGGCTCACACCTGTAGACTCAGCTACTTAGGAGGCCGAGGTGGGAGAATCGCTTGAGCTCAGGAGTTTGAGAACAGCCTGAGCAACATAGAACCCCACCCCTAAAAAATGAATAAACACACAAACAAACAAATAGATGGTTTATCTAAGGCCCTTATAAGAATATATGAGCAAATCAAATAGCTAGAAAGTTTTCTTGGGGCCACTTTTTACATCACTGCTATAACTCTATTCATACTATTTTTTAGTATAAAGAAGGCATTTTTTAAAAGATTTGAACTTACAAAAGTATTTGTTTATGGTACAGAATGTCAATTTCTTTAGAACAAAACAAAACCTAATTTGCTTTTGTATCCTAGTTATCAGCTGAGGTCACCCTAAACTTTGAGTTTCAAATAAAACCGTCAGCCTTGTGTGCTATTAGGCAATTTAGTGTCCTTTCCAAGATTTCTGGGAATTTGCAGAGGCTTATTTACTTTCCCATGATTCACTGCCAACTCTGAGTTTCTACCTCACTTATCTGCTTTTTACCTTCTCCTGCCTGCTATTTGCTTCTGGGAGACTGAATATACTGGTGGGAGCCAGACTATATATGACAATATATGACAATAGAACTCTAACCCACAAACTCTACAGGAACCAGTAGGGAAGCCAACACCACAACCTCCGTAGCAATTAGACTGGGATGGTTAGGATTTAGTCAATGACTGTCAGCTTCAGTATTTTTTGTACTCTTCCAACTTAGGGCCGACTAGAGAAAGCCAAAAATGTTCCCCGAACCAACCACACAGGATGTCCTGCTTCTAATGAGCCTACTTCCAGTTTTCCCTGCCAATAGCCTCCAGTCAGGGCACACCTGAAGTCTTCCCTCTCCCACTCCCCTCCTTGCCTTTAAGTCTCTGCCAAATGCTAGTGATGTTGGCCAACTTCTTTGCTATAGCAACTCTGAAAAAACAGTCTGTTTTTTCTCATTTGGTTGATCTTTGTTGATTTCTACCCACCAGTGTAAGTCACAGAACATAGCCCTTTTTAATAATTACATTTAGAAGACTCACAAATTCTTGGTATGTATACCAGACTTTATTGAGAGTCTGGAGTAATGGAGGGTTTATAGCAGCAACACCAACAATTTAAAATTGAAATATATCTGTTTTTAATCATCTTCAATCACTTGCAACTTTAACTTTTCTCACAGGCCTTCTTCCTTCACAAGCTCTGGGCTCCTGTCCTGCTGCCTAACTTTTTGGCTTCTAGGCAGCCCTCCTCGTTGTTTCTGCCTCCTTTCCTCTTTTCTTAACTCTCCCACCAACCAATACATTTTTATTTCTTATGCAGACAAATTTTAGCTATTCTGCTACCCCCATCCCCTTTCTTCATGCAGGGTTCTAGGCCACTCCCCAATCTTGCCTACAAAAGAAACATAAACTCAATACAGACCATCCATGGCCTCATAGCTATAGAAAGGCCAGGCATGTGTTTCCAGGTAACAGCTGAGCTGTCTTCAACCAGACCACCTTTCCAGGACAGAGCACCTATATGCAAAAGGGAGGTTCTTCCCTCATAATCCAAGCTCATAGTGTTACAGCAGGTAGTCAGGCAGACATGAGCAGGGCAGGAGAGGGCCCCTGACCCCAACCAGGAACATCAGGCGACATCAGGTGATAGGCGGTTGTTAACTGTCTAAAATTACTGGTCACAGTCAGTGCTAGGCAAAGGCAGTCTCCCTAGAGAGAAACACCTGAAACTGGTGATCAGAAGCTTCCTGATAAGATCTAAGGAGTTAGGTGACTGGGCTCAAGCATGTGCACTAAGAGGCAAAATGGCAGAGTTTAACTGGTATATGACCTTCTGGGAACATTCTAGCGGTAAGGGAAGAACGGCCTCAAGTGAGCATGTGTACAACTCCAGTAAACACAGCACACATGTAGCCCCTCCCAAGTTCTGGAGGCCACTGCACATGTGGACAACCCGCCCCAAGGGAAGCATCAGGGGAGAAGAGATGCAGACCCTGGAAGCATGCCAACGTATAAAACCCCAAGTCCAAGGTCAAACCACAAACTTGAATCTCTCAAGTTGCCCACTTGGCCCTCTTCCAAGTATACTTTACTTCCTTTTGTTCCTGCTATAAAACTTTTAAATAAACTTTCACTCCTGCTCTAAAACTTGCCTTGAGTCTGCCTATGCCCATGAGTCGAATTCCTTCTTCTGAGGAGGCAAGAACTGAAACTGTTGCAGACCCATAGGGATTTGCCACCACTAACAATACCTCCCCCAAAGATGGGAAATTCTCTCTTCCAAATATCCTTTTAAACAGTATTATCTATTTATTCATTTCCTTTAACATCCATTGATTTTTAACTAAAGTTAAATTGTCTTAGGACCTGAGAAATTTCAAACCCGGTAACACATCAACACAAAGAATGAGTTAATATTACACTTATTGATTAATCATGTTACATACAGGATGTTTGGACACATGATGAACCGCAATCTGCATTTTGAGAAGTCAAATTAAAATTGTTCACTTTAATGACAACCCAACACCAAACAGCAACAATGCAGCAAGACAATAAAGAACAACAACAAAAAAAGGACAAAGCCCTAAAAATTATCTTTATCAAGTCACTTCTAATTCATAGTGAGAAAACCATGACAACAAAATCTGACACAGTATATGACAGCAAACATGTTCTAAACCTTTGAACGGGCATGGCTTTGCTCACTGGTATGGGGTCACCTTATTAAAAAGAGACTGAATCACTGAGACAATAGACAATGAGTACCTTTTTGCTGCTGTGGAGTTCGATAATATGCTCACCAATGTTCTGCCCTTCCAGAATCTTCCACAGAATTTATACATATACATATTTATATATACTACTATATGCTGCATATTTAATGACATATGTAATATATATTTAATGGTATTAAAATAAATGCCATTGCACCCTAATCAAGCTCCTCTGTACCAGTGATCTCTATTATAAAATTCCATCACTCATTATTTATTTTAGTGTAGGGATAATATACTTATATGGAATAATCCAAGGAATTTTAATAATTAATACTAGTAATATTGATTTCTTAAAGACATTCACTCGTGCTAAAGTTCATTTGACAACGTGTTCTGAAAGCAAAGACCTACTGAACTTTTTGAAAATGGAAATTCCCAAGTCTGGTGACTTTTATTTCTTTGCTGAAAAACTAAGACCCCCACCCATTTTTTTAAAAATGTGTGAATATATGTGCACATTAGCTTCTCTGTATATCAGTTTCTCTGCATGTTAATGATTCTCAATGACATGTCCCAGATGAAATGAATGTCTATGACTTAGGAATGCTAAGACAGCTCTGGGACAATAGTACATGCTAAACAATAGTAAACGCATTTGAAATTCACAAATAACACTTGCATCACTAAACCTTATTTTACTTGTTCTTAAAGTTATTGTTGCCCAAGATGATGCTTTGTTTAAATCTTCTTTCCAATATTAAATAGCTATAAAAATGTTAAGGAATTCCCACGGTTATGTTAGGTTGGTAACACACTATTGGGAAGACTGTGTCGAAACAGGCATTCTCATACATTGCTGGTGAGACAGAAAAATGGTAAAAGCCTACATAAGGGATTCTGGCAGTATCTAACAAAAGCACAAGTGCATTTACTCTTTGATCCCAAAATCACCCTTCTAGTGATTAAACGGGTAAAGCACAATTTACCCCGAAGATACACCTACAACAATACGAAACTAAATATGAACAAGGTTATTTATTGCTTATAATTACAAATATTAAGCAACTACCTAGTGGGCCAAACATTGGTGGAATACTAAACTTGTTTTAATAAAGAGTGAGAAAAATCTCTAAGAACTGATACGGAGTAATTTCTAATACTCATTATTAAAGGAAAAGGCAAAATGCAAAAGAACGTATATAGTATGTTATTTACGGTATAAGAAGGAAAAATAAGAAAACATATACTCTCTTTACAGAAAGAAATATTGAAAGGACAAATCAGAAAACAATGAAGTTGTTTATCTACAAGGGTAAGGAGAGTATGATGGAATGGCAACGGAGTAGAAGGGATATATATTTCAGGGAAGGGAGTGGCACTGCTCTGAATATATCTTTTTCCATAGTTTTGACTTTTTTGGAAGCACATCCATGTTCTACATATTTTAAAAATAAAAGCAACAAAAGAGGAAGGAGAAAAAGAAAACCTAAAATTGAAAGCGAACAGAGACAAATCAACCATACTTCAAAATAATATTATAACCACACCAAAAGTGGGGAAGGGAGCTAATCCAAGTACCTTATGAACACAGTATTGACTATATACTCCCAGTGTTGCTTGGAGATGAGAAGAGGTTGGGAAGGCAAGGAATTCAGCAAACAAATCGTGACCTCATTTGGTTTGTTTTGGTATTGGTTTCAGTGAAGCAATTCCATAACAATTTTAAATGTATTACAGGATTAAGCAAACAAGAAAATGTGCTGATGATGCTGAAGCCAAAACTTCTACAAAGGGACACACAAATATAAAACAGGCAAAGGCAAGAAAGAACTGTGTAGGAGACTGGATACAAAGATAGCATGGTGAACTCATGATTTCAAATATATATGTGTGTACATATAGGCATGTGTATGTAAGTACGTATAGCTGTCCCTCAGTATCCACAGGGGACTGGCTCCAGGGAGAGAACAATGTGTCAACACGTAATTGAGTAGGAGCATCATAGGGGCTGTTATGGAGGGAGGTATAGAAAGCTATGGACCCCAGAGCAGGGAGGGACATACTCTGTTGGGTGGGTAGAAGGGAGTCTCACAGAAATTACTTTTGAACAGGGCTTAGAGAGAAAAGGAGGAGGAGATAGGGCAGACAATCTGACTTGGTGGGTAAGTTTAGGTTCACACAAGGAATGCTGAGTATAGTTGGTCCTCAGTATCTGAGACAGATTGGTTCCAGGATCCCTTTCCCTATACCAAAATCCAGGAATCCTTAAGTCCTTTATATAAAATGGCATTAGTATTTGCATATAAACTACACACAACCTCCCATATACCTTCAGTCATCTCTAGGTGACTTATAATATCTAATGCAACGTAAGTGCCAGTTAATAGTTGTTATACTCTATTTTTTAAATTTGTATTATTTTTTATTGTTGTATTATCACTTTTCATTTTTTTTCAAATATGTTTTATCTGCTGTTGGTTGAATCCAAGGATGTGGAACCTGTGAATATGGAGGGCCAAACCATCTGTGACTATATGGTATGTATGTGTGTTCATATGCATATGTGTTAGTCTACTCAGGCTGCTATAACAAATGCCTTAGACTGGCTAATTTAATAATAGAAATGTGTTTCTCACAGTTTAGCAGGCTGGGAAGTCCAAGATCATGGTGCCAGCAGGTTCAATGTCTGGTGAGGGCTGCTTCCAAGAGGGCATCCTTTAGCTGTGTCTTCACATGGCAGAAGTAGTACAAAGGCCAAAACAACTCCCTCAAGTTCTTTTAAAGGACACAAATTCCATTCATGAAAGGGGAACCCTCGTGATCTAATCATCTTCTGAAGGCCCCACCTCTTAATACTATGACATTGGGGATTAAGTTTCAATATATGAAGTTTGAGGACACATTCAGACCATCACAATGCATATACATGCATATATTTCCTGACTGCTTCTTGGAAGGGCTAGAAGCTAAGATGTCCCAGAAGAGAAGAGCACACTTAGTGCCCCATCTTGGTCTCTAATGCCATTTCCCAGTAAAGAAAACCAGGGCTCCTCAGAGAAATGACTAATTTCATAGCCAGGGAAGAGTAGTAACAAACTGAGGAAAAAATATTTTTGTTGTAACATAAAATAAGGCAGCATTCAAAAAAGAATAGGGTATGTCACAAAGACACTTGAAAGAAGCCAACTTGAAAGGGCTTGCACTAGCCAAATCTGGAAAATATCAGGACCAAAATAATATAGTAATGAAGTCATTGATAAAAATAGGAATCTGTGGTAGACTGAATGATGCCTCCCCAAAGACAGCCATGTCCTGATTTCCAGAACCTTCAAATTTGTTATTTACATAGCAAAAAGGAACTTGCAGATGAGGTTAAGTTAAGGACTCTGAGAGGAGACAGTATCTTGGATTATTCAGGCGGGTCCAATATAACAATAAGGGTCCTTAAAGGGTGACAGGATGGTCAGAGTCAGAGAAGATGTAACAATAAACGCAGAGGTTAGAGAGAGATTTGAAGATGCTGCTCTGATGGCTTTGAAGATGGAAGAAGGGGCCACAAGCCTAAGAATCCAGGTGGCCTTGAGAAGCTGGAAAAGTCAAGGAAGCAGACCCTTCCCTTAGAGTCTCTGGAAGGAACACAGCCATGCTGACACCTTCATTGTAGCCCTAAAATTCATTTCAAGCTTCTGACTCTCCAGAACTGTAAGATAACAAATTTGTGTTGTTTTAAACCAGTAAATTTGTGGTGATTTGTTACAGCAGCAATAGAAAACTAATACAGAATATGAATCCACACCAACAAAAGATAGGTAGAGATGCTTATTCACATCAGTTAACTTTAAATATGTATATACACAGTCATGCATGGCATAATGACGCTTTGGTCAGCAACAGAGCACATGTATGATGACGGTCCCATAAGATTATAATGGAGCTGAAAAATTCCTATTGCTTACTGACAACGTCTTGAAGATCCTGATCTTGTGTAATCCTAGACTAATAGTGTGTGTTTTTGTCTTCATTTTTAATAAAAAAGGTTAGAAAGGAAAAAAATTTTAATTAAAAATTTCAAAAATAGAAAAAAACTTATCAAATATTTTTGTACAACAGAACAATGTGTGTTTTAAAATCAGTGTTATTACAAAAGAGTCAAAAAGTTTTTAGAAGTTTATAAAGTAAAAATGTGATAGTAAGATACAAAGAATTTGATACTGAAGAAAGAAAAATACATTTTTTTTCTACAGGCATGCACCACTATGCCCAGTTAATTGTTGTTTAAATTTTTTGTAGGCATATAGTCTCACTATGTTGCCCAGGTTGGTCTTTGAACTCCTGGCCTCAAGTGGTTTGCCTGCCTCAGTCTCCCAAAGTGCTAAGATTACAGGTGAAGGTGTGAGCCTCTGTGCCCGACCAAAAAATATTTTTTAATAAATTTAGTGTAGCTTAACTGAACAGTGTTGATAATGTCTGCAGTAGTGTACAGTAATGTCCTAGGCCTTCAGATTCACTCACTACTCACTACTGACTCACCCAAAGCAACTCTAGTCCTGCAAGCTCCATTCATAGTAAGCATCCTATAAAAGTGTAACATTTATCTTTATATGGTATTTTCACCACATCTTTTCCTGGTATACTTACCATTTGTTACAATTACCTACAATATTCAGTGCAGTAACATGCTGTACAGGTTTGTAGTCTAGGTGTGTAATGGGCTACACCACTCAGGTTGGTGTAAGTACATTCTATGATGTTTGCACAACAAAAAAAATCACCAAATAAGGCATTTTTCAGCATGCATCTCCATCTTTAAGCAAGGCGTGACTATATATACAAGTTGAGCATTCCTAATCCAAAAATCTAAAATCTGAAATGCTCTAAAATTTGAAACATTTTTTTCTCTTTTTTAGAAATGGGGTTATGGCTACATTGCCCAAGCTGGCCTTGAACTCCTAGGCTCAAGTTATTCTCCCACCTCAGCCTCCCAAGTAGCTGCGACTACAGGAGCTCACCACCATGCCCAGCTTGAAACTTTTTGAGCACCAACATGACACTCGGAGGCAATGCTCATTAGAGTATTTCAGATTTTCAGATTAGGGATGTTCAACCAATAAGGATAATGCAAATATTCCAAAAATGTAAATATTTGAAAATCCCCAAAACATCCAAAATCTAAAGCACTTCTGGTCCCAGGTGTTTCAGATAAGGGATAATCAACCTGTATATAGGCTTACCTTTACCAAGTTCTAAACCTTTTTTCATATTTATGTAAATTTTTAATTCACAAATAAGATATATACATAAAGATGTACTTATCCTAAGTATACAGTTCAGATAATTTTCACAACATGAACATACTCATGTAAGTAGCACCTAGATGAAGGTACAGGACATTATGAAGACCCCTTTGTCACCTACCAGTCACCACCCAAGGGTCACCACTATCATGACTTGGAATAGTTTTGTCTATTCTTAATTTTTTTGCAAGTGGAATCATGGTATTTTGTATTTGTTAACTTTAGCTCAACATTAAATTTGTAAGATTTATCCATGTCGTTAAGTGTAACTGAAGGTCATTTGTTTTCTCTGTGGAAGAGCATTCCATCATTTGACTATACCATAATGTAGTCATCCACAGACTGTTGATGGGAATTCAGATGGTTTCCAGTTTGGAGCTATGAGCATTCTTAG
Organism: Macaca nemestrina; assembly: GCF_043159975.1. Lineage (NCBI taxonomy): Eukaryota > Metazoa > Chordata > Mammalia > Primates > Cercopithecidae > Macaca > Macaca nemestrina. The sequence continues at coordinate 105,088,396 of NC_092126.1, forward strand.
CTCATTTCTATTGAATATATATTTAGAAGTAAAATTGCTGAGTCACAGTATATGCATATGTTCAGCTTTAGTAGCTACTGCCCAACAGTTTTTCAGAGTAGTTGTACCAACGTACACTCTGAGTATAGTGTTTCTGGGTTCCATGTGCTCTACATCACCACCAACACTAAGTATTAACTCAAATAACTGGTTTAAAGCTAGATTATTCATTATTTATTAGCCTCCAGCCTCTCTCTGAAAAATTTGCAAAAGGATAGGTTTTTCATTAAAAAGTATTAAGGCTTAGCTTACTTTCTAAAGTTAAATAGAAATATATTTTAATCAAATTATGTATATTGCAGCCAGAGCTTTCTAATAAAGAAGTCATCTTTATTTTCCCTTTGCTATTAATAATATTTTCCAAAACCACCACGAGTGGGGAACAAATTCTCTGTACCAAACAAATCATGTGGCTTTCTCACTGTCCTATAGGCCAGATTGATGATTTCAACTCTGAGGAGCTAAATGGTCTAAAACTCTGGGAAAAAATCTGAATTAAGTGCTTGTGCTCAGCAAGAATCAAATGCATTTAGCCACTTCCATACAATATAGTATTGATCAGCAGCCTTGAATTTCATGTGTGCTAACATTTCAAACAACAGTATGCTCCCTGGGGTGTTGGATCTTCATCTTCATGTATTCTAGTCATGCTCAAAAAGAGGTAATTAGAAAATTTCTCATGAGTTATAGCATTAAAAAATATTTTTATGAAGCCAGTAAGTTGCAATAATACCTCTTCTATCATAATAGATGCTGTAGTTACAATAATTAGTATGCTTGCATTTCATGATTAGAAAATAAACTAATTTCTATTTAAATGCAAACTAGATATTTATAAATACTGGATCTTAACAAATTAGCCATAAAGTTACTGCTCATTAGGCAAAAGAATTAATAAGCAACATCTCAGCAAGTCATATCTTATCTGATGACTTGGAATTCATTGCTATGACAATGACCATGACAAACAGGTTCCTAGTTATGGTGGGTACTGTTACATGGATTAACATTCTTACAGAAAACAATGAAAACTGCCAGATAAAATATAAAGACCCTAAACCCTAAGCTCTGAAAACAGGGGGAGCTTTCAGACTAGTTTCTGAATGAAAACCTGAGGCAGAGAGTTGAGACCATGAGAGCATGGAGCTGACTGCCCAGGAGGCACTTAGCAACAACACAAACACAGGTATCAGTGGGACCCCTGCACTCAGATCCTCCTAGCATACAGAGTTTTATGAGTCACCTTACACAGAAACGGACACCTGCAGAGAGGAGATTATATTCTCAAAGTAAGGAAAAACTAGATTCATTCACCAACCCCTCCACACACATTCACACTCCTGAAAATTGAGGAGGCTGCCCTGGGAAGGTATGATCTCAGACCTACATTGTCAGGGATTTGCACACTGGGTACAAATGATGCTGATCTGAGGTACTGTCCCAACTGGCAGAGCCCTTAGGTGCCTGGCAGAAGGAAACATGTTATGGAGGAAGGAACATCCATACTTGATTTCAGGGAATGCCCTCTAATGGATTTCAGGAACAATGACCAACAAGGATAAACAATACTCAGGCCTCCAAGAAAACAGGAAGATTTGGGCATGAACAAGATATAACAGACACCACAGACAAAAGATGACTTTCATTGTCTTCTGATATGCAAGACTGAATAACAAACATGAATAAATAAGTCACACACTAGAAAATACAGGGAACAGGACATTATAAAAAGCAATACAGATTTGGAAAAAAAAAAAAGACAAGCAGAATTTCTAGCAATGATAGACTTCTACAAATGAAAAATAACCAAAATTAGAAACTCAACTGCTATATGTGGCAGCAGAAGGGGCATAGTAGAAGACAGGAAAAAAAAAAAGAAATAAAATTATTCAGAATATTAACTCTAAAAAAGAAAAAGCTGGAATACACAAAAAGTAAGAATTAGAAAGTACAGTGAGAAAGTTTAATGAGTATGTGATCTGAATTGCTGAAGGAGATAGAACGAGAGAGAGAATAAGCAGAGATAATGGCAGAAAGTTTTCCAGACTGATGAAAAAGGAAATCCACAGATTCAAGAAGCACAGAGAATCCTCAAAAGAATAAGTAAAAAAAGAAATTTATATTTAGTTACATCATAGTGAATCTACAGAAAACCAAATCTACACCACCTCCCCGCAAAACGTTTTAGAAGGGCCGAAGGAACAAAAAGATTTCCTTCCAAGGAAAAACTTGAGATTAATCACCAACCTATCAATAGCAACAATTCAGAACGTAAGATAATGAAATAATATCTGTGCAGTGCTGAAAAATAATACCAAAAACAACTACCAAACTGAAATTTAATACTCAGGAAAACATCACTCAAGGAAGAATGACTTTATCAGATAGTTTGCCACCAGCACACGTAAGCTAAAGGAAACTATAAAGGATGTACTCCAGTCAGAAATAAGTGAAGACAGGAGTGAAAACTAAGAAGAAAAGAAGCATAAAAAAGTAGTAAATACGTGAATAAAGGTAAATGAACATTAACTATATTAAAGTAGTGATGATAAAGTCTGGTGGATATTTAAAAGAGAGAAACAAAACAAGACAGACTTGAAAATCCCAGACAACAATAATATATATATCACGAGGGGACTAAGTGGAGTTAAGTAGGCTAAGGTCTGTACATTACTAATAGAAAAGAAAGTTTATTTTTAAGTTTAGCTTTTAATACATTAATATGTATGATGTAAATTTTAAAGTAACCAGTAAAAGAATAGGAGGAGAATATATAAATACCAACCTTATATAGGGAAAAAACAAAATGAAAAATAAAATGTCAATAAAACAAGAGAGTAGAAGTAGGTAAGAAGAAAATAATGTATGACAAAGTTTGAAAGAATATAGTAGAATGAATCCAAACAGACCAACAATTACAGTGTGTAAATGGAGTACATTCTGTAGTTAGAAGTAAAAAATTGGCCAAATTAATTTTTTAATTTTTTAAATATTTATTTATTTATTTTGAGACCCAGTCTCGCTCTGTCGTCCAGGCTGGAGTGCAGTGGTGTGAGCTCAGCTCACTGCAACCTCCGCCTCCCAGATTCAAGCGATCCTCCTGCCTCAGTCTGCAGACTAGCTGGGATTACAGGTACATGCCACCACATCCAGCCAATTTTCGCATTTTTAATAGAGATGGGGTTTCATTACATTGGCCAGGCTGGTCTTGAACTCCCAACCTCATGTGATCTGCCTTCCTCAGCCTCCCAAAGTGCTGGGATTACAGGCATGAGTCACCACGCCTGGCCTGGACAAATTAATTTAAAAATATTATATGATGTTTATATTACATAGCTCTAAAACATAAAAATAGATGTTTGAAGGAAAAGAATGAAAAAATATATAGAAGGCAAATATTAATGAAAAGAAAGTTTGCATGATTATGTTAGAATGGGACAAAGAGTAAGACAAAAAACATTCCTACATATAAAGAGGGCCACTTCACAACGATACAAGGCTGACTTCATAAGACGACATAAGTTGAAATTTGCATACACCTAATAACATGGCCTCAAAATACATAAAACAAAAATTGTCAGAACTACCAGAAGAAATAAATTCATAATAGTTATAGGAGATTTATACACATCTCTTTCAGTAATTTATAGAAAAAGCAGGCCAGGCTGGGCGCGGTGGCTCAAGCCTGTAATCCCAGCACTTTGGGAGGCCGAGACGGGTGGATCACGAGGTCAGGAGATCGAGACCATCCTGGCTAACACGGTGAAACACCATCTCTACTAAAAAATACAAAAAACTAGCCGGGCGAGGTGGCGGGCGCCTGTAGTCCCAGCTACTCAGGAGGCTGAGGCAGGAGAATGGCGTAAATCCGGGAGGCGGAGCTTGCAGTGATCTGAGATCCGGCCACTGCACTCCAGCCCGGACGACAGAGCCAGACTCCATCTCAAAAAAAAAAAAAAAGAAAGAAAGAAAAAGCAGGCCAAAATTAGTAAGTTGTTTTTTTTTTTTGAGACAGAGTCTCGCTTTGTCACCAGCCTGGAGTGCAGTGGCGCAATCTCGGCTCACTGCAACCTCCGCCTCCCAGGTTCAAGCGATTCTTCTGCCTCAGCCTCCCGAGTAGCTGGGACTACAGGCATGCACCACCATGCCCAGCTAATTTTTGTATTTTTAGTAGAGATGTGGTTTCACCATGTTGGCCAGGATGGTCTTGACCTCCTGAACTCAAGTGATCTGCCCGCCTCAGCCTCCCAAAATACTGGGATTATAGGCATAAGCCACCACGCCCAGCCAAGGATAAGATCTGAATAACTAATAAACTTACTTGATGATCATATATTGAATACTGCACAGAACAGTTGCAAAATATGTATTTTTTTCAAACATACAGAGTATCTATAAAAAATAACCTCATAATGGGCTATAAACCAAGACTTTATGAATTTCAACATATTAAAGTCACCCAGACTACATTCTCTAACTTCAAAGCAGTTAAACTAGAAATCAGTATACAAAGATAAATATAATGTATCCATATGACATTTAAATACATATATATTAATAATCCATGAGTCAATGAAGATGAATATAAAATATTTTAACTAAAAGATTAAAATTATATATACCAAAACTTGTGGGATGATGCTAAAGCAGTAATTAAACATAATCTGAAATGCATAAATTAGAAAAGAAATATGAAAAATTAACAAGCTAAATATTTACCCCAAAAAGTTAGAAAAAGAATACAAAATAGACCCAAAGAAAAAGGAAATAAGAATAATTACAACAATCAAAGAACAAAGAAACAGAAGCAATTAGCAAAATGAAACAATGACATTCTAAACCATGTTTTATAAATTCAAATTTCTAAATCTGTCTATAATAAAAACCCAAAGTAGAACTGAGCTAATTCCAAGATGTTAGAAGCCACAGACTACAGTATTTAAGTGAAGGATTTAATGCACACACACACACACACACAACAAGTTAACTGTGTTTGAAGGGTGCGGACAGAGGGTGGAGAAATATGTGAGGAAACAAACTGAAGAATTCAGTTCTACAATGGTATCTATGTGACCATGAAGGTGTCAAAATTAACTTTTTCTTTACTTTATAATATCTTTTTTAAGCATAGTTTTGATTTCTAACATTACTTTTATTCATCGTCATTACAGGCAATTCACAACTCATGATTGACTACTATCTAAAATTTTGCCTACAGGGTTAGTTGTTGGAAAATGTGAAAAATATTTTCACATCAAACTCTTTGCTGGGTTATGCTTCGGATGCCCACATAATCTGTTATCTAAAAGCAGTCACCATTGCTTGGGTCAAATGCTAAATGGGACAGAACACTGGAAACAGGCATGAGCTGGGGTGTAAGAAACACATCCTCCCTATACGAAATCACCAGTGCTTCAGTGAGAGGGGCAGGGGTAGGAGATGGGAAAGTTAAGGAGGGAAGGATGGAACCATGTGCCTGTTCCACAGCAGCTTCTAGGGAGCGGCCACTGCCGGGCAAAACCTGATACTGCTCCTTGTACCATAAGCTAGTTGTCTTCTTAACTGGCTCCTCTTCTGGGGGCCTTTCTGCAGAAAGAAAGGGAGGGAGGATTTCCTCCTCCTAAAGTCAACATGCAGCTCACCTAAGGATCCTTCAAAGGCACAGTTTCTCAAATGGGAGCAATTTTGCCACCCAGAGGACATATGTCAATGTGTAGAGACAATTTTTGTTGTCATAACTGAAGGGAGATGGAGTGAGGCTACCGGCATCTCCTGAGTAGAGGCCAGGGTTTCTGCTAAACATCCCAGAATGCACAGGACAGCCACATAACAAAGAATTGTCCCTCCCAAAATGCCTTTAGTGCCAAGGTTGAGAAACCTTGCTCTGAAGGTTTGTACTACCAGTTAAAACAAATAATCAGGCAAGAAGAAAGTAAGCTGAGGGATAGCTGTGGACCAAGAAGGAAAGAGAATAATAAAGAAAAATGCCAAGAAAGTCAACAAAGGGAAGGGATTTCCTATGTTCATCCTGCCAAGGTAGGGGCGTTCTGAATGGTTATTTCATGTGAGGAACACATATGAGCCAAGCACCCTAAACGAGGTCTCTTTATATACAGAATTACCAAGTAAATTTAAAAGGAGCTTTTTTGAAAAGCTGTCAGAACTGACCGTGCAGCGATAGTCTTTCAGTAAAATAGGATACTGTATTATTGCTTCAAAAGCTGACAACGTGATCTTGATAAATTCTTCTGATGCTGTCAGTCCTAGAAATACAGTTAATTATTATAGGTGTTTACTTACATGTTCTAAATCACAGTATCAAAGTACCTCAAACAAAGACATAAAAATGTTCCATGGTCTGCTCACCTATGGCTCCATCTATGTTCGTTTCTCCTGAGTCTATAGATTTAATATGACTCTGAAAAAAATAAAATTTTTAATAGTTTCAAAGTAACTCTGAAATAAAATATAGGTAGTTTACATTTTGCCCAAAACTGTATCTATTGTTCTTAATAGACAGTATTTTTAATACTCTACACATATTATAAATACTATTATAGTTATAAAAGTATATTAAATAATATACATAAATTATAAACTATAATCTGTGTGTGTGTGTGTGTGTGTGTGTGTGTGTGACAGCGTTTTGCTCTTGTTGCCCAGGCTGGAGAGCAATGGTGCAATCTCAGCTCACCCAAACCTCTGCCTTCCAGGTTCAAGCAATTCTCCCGCCTCAGCCTCCCGAGTAGCTGGGATTAGAGGCATAAGCCACCACCCCTGGCTAATTTTGTATTTTTAGTAGAGACGGGGTTTCTCCAAGTTGGTCATGCTGGTCTCAAACTCCCGACCTCAGGTGATCCACCTGCCTCGGCCTCCCAAAGAATCATTTTTAAATATACAAATCACTATCAACGAGATTTAATGTTGGAATAAAGTCAATGTTAATATAAGCACTTGCAAAAGTGAGAATAATACAACTGATACATAACTATGTCCATTAATACGCCACAATTACTCGCTCGCCATATCAGAAGTGAGTTAGAATGGCACCTAACCAGGGAAAACAGTCATCTCAAAGGAAGGTCAATCAAGCCTTAGCTACCCTGAGTACAAACTTTGTCAAAACAGCAGTTTCGCTCTCAAGGCCTGTCTTCAAATTTCACCCCTGTTTTGAGTTCCTCCTAGATACTTCTTACTCCAACCCCCTTATCTGTGCTCCCATGCACCATGCTAGTGCCTCCTTTGCAGGATGACTCCCATTGCTGTTTGAGAGGAAGGCCTTAGTAGCTCGGCTGTGAGCTCTCTGAGGCCTCAGTTCCCTGGATGAATGAGCTTCCCAGTCTCTGGCTGAATGCTCTGGACAGAAAAGGTACTCCATGACAATGAAACAATCACTGCCATGCTAGGCAGAGCACCCATGTTACTGACTGCAAGAACACTGCAACAGAGTTCTTGCCCCTAGGAAACAAAATAATACGTACATATTATTTTATATGTGGTAACAAATAGCAAATAAAATATAAGATGACCTTGAAACTAAAAAGCAACTAAGTATAAACAATTAGCCCACAGTAGAAATTGGTCTATTATGCTCAAGTGGTATGTGTCAAAAATATCTAATATAGGCCAGGTGCAGTGGCTCACGCCTGCAATTCCAGCACTTTGGGAGGCCAAGGCAGGCAGATTACTTGAGGTCAGGAATTCGAGCCCAGCCTGGCCAACATGGTGAAACCCCATCTCAATTAAAAATACAAAAATTAGCCGGGCATGGTGGCACATGCCTGTAATCCCAGCTACTTGGGAGGTTGAGGCAGTAGAATGGTTTGAGCCTGGGAGGCGGAGGTTGCAGTCAGCCAAGATCATGCCACCGCACTCCAGCCAGGCCAACAGAGCAAGACTCTGTCTCCCAAAAAAAAAAAAAGAAATCTAATATAATAGAATCTATGTAACATATACAAAAGAACATAGGTATACATTTTGCATTACAAAGAAAACCCTTAAACCCACTACTCAAGTTAAGAACTAAGACATTCCCAATTGGTTGCATAAACTCCCCATCCCATCTGCCTACCTAACTTCCAGAGGTAACCACTATCATGTATTTATCATTTTCTTGGATTTCTTAAAATAGTTTTAACACATATACACGTGTCCCTAAATAGTATATTGCTTATTTTTGAGTCTTACTGAAATTTTACCAAACTATATATAGTTCATACAAACAGGATAGTAGCCATTAAAATGTTAGAAAACGTAAGACCTGAAACTGCAAAACAACTAGAGAGAAATAAAGGGGTAAACCTCCATGACATTGGTCTGGGCAATAATTTTTTTAGATCGAATCCAAAAACACAAGCAACAAAATCAAAAACAGACAAATAGGATTACATCAACATAAAAAGCTTCTGCACAGTCAAGGAAACAACAGAGTGAAGACACAACTTATGGAATGGGAAAAAATATTTGTAAACCACGTATCTGTAAGGGGTAAATATCCAAAATACATAAGGAACTCAACTCAACAGTAAGAAAACAGATAACCCAATGTTTTCAAATGGTCAGGCCAGGTGAAGTAGCTAAGACCTGTAACCCCAGCACTGTGAGAGGCCAAGGCAGGAGGATAATCTGAGGCCAGGAGTTTGAGACCAGCTTGGGCAACATAGCAAGACCGTCTCTACAGAAAAATAAAAAATTAGCCAGGCGTGGTGGCATGAACCTGTAGCCTTAGCTACTCGGAGGCTGAGGTGGAGGATCACTTGAGCCCAGGAGATCGAGGATGCAGTGGGCTATGATGGTATCCCTGCACTCCAGCCTGGGTGACAAGGCAAGACCTTGTCTCAAAAAAAAAAAAAAAAAAAGTCAAAGGATTGAATAGACATTACTCGAAAGAAAATATACAAATGATCAATAGGTACATGGAAAAAATGATCAATATCACTAACCAGGGAAAGGAAAATTAAAACTAGAATGAGATATCACTTCACATCTATAAGAATGGCTATTATCAAAAAGATAAAAGATAACAAGGACTGGTGAGGATGTATAGGGAAGGGAACCCTTGCACACTGTTGATGGGAATATAAACTAGTACAGCCATTATGAAAAATATTATGAAGATTCTTCAAAAAATTTAAAAATATAAGTACCACATGATTAAAAAATCCAACTACTGAAATAAATACATACATACATACATATACATATATACATATATTTCCAAAGGAAATAAAATCAGTATGTTGAAGAAATATCTGCACTCCCATGTTCACTGCAGCTTTCTTCACAATAGCCAAGATACAGAATCAACTCAACTGTTCATCAACAGATGAATGGATTTTTTAAATGTGGCAAATATACATAATGGAATTTTTTTAGAAAGGAAATCCTGTCATTTGCAGCAACATGGATAAACCTAGAGGACATTACGTTAAGTGAAATGAGCCAGGCACAGAAAGACAAACATCATGTGGTCTCACTTACAGGTGGGAATTTAAAAAGTTGAACTCAGAAGTAGAGAAGAGATGGTGGTTACCAGGGACTGGGGGTAGGGTGAAGACATTGGTCAAAGGATACAAAATTTTGATTATATAGAAGGAATAAGGTATCGAGATCTAATGTACATGATGAGTACCGTTAATAAAAATGGAGTCTTAAAAATTGGTAATAGTAGATTTCAGGTTTTCTCACCACAAAAACAAATATGTGAGGTAATAGATATGTTTATTAGCTCAATTTAGCCATTTCACAATGTATACATATTTCAGAACAATCTGCTGTACACAATAAATGTATACAATTCTTATTCATCAATTTAAAATTAAATTTTAAAATGTTTTTAAAAAGAATGTTTTAAAGTTATGGGAAAATACTTAAATGCAACTTAAGTTTTCTAAAGGATTTGGAATACGAATCTATGGATACAGAAGGTCTCAACCATATGTATTTGTATATGTCACATATATGTTATAGATACATAAATAATTGTTTCTACAATACAAATGCATCTATATGAATGGAAAACCTAAGAAAACAACAATATGTTAACAATGGTTGTCTCCTAGTGTAGAGTTACAGATAATTTTATTTTCTTCAAATTTCACTACACTTGTCTACATTTTCTTTAATAAGCATGAATTATAATTTAAATAAATAAGCATAAATTACCTTTAAAATAAGAAAAACACCTTAAAGACATTTATTGTCTAGGTTATAAAGAAATCAGAAAGCCTAAAAAATGCAAGCCCTTTAAAAGGTGAAAACAGAGAATATCTTCAATTCTTTTTTTGGTCTACAATTAAACAAAATGGACTTTAAATTGGAGTTTTGTTTTGTTTTGTTTTTTTGTGTTTTTGGAGACGGAGTCTTGCTCTGTCACTAGGCTGGAGTGCAGTGGCGTGATCTCGGCTCACGGCAACCCCTGCCTCCCGGGTTCAAGCGATTCGTCTGCCTCAGCCTTCCGAGAAGCTGGGACTATAGGCACATGCCACCAGCTAACTTTTGTATTTTTAGTAGAGATGGGGTTTCACCCACTTTTGTATTTTTAGTAGAGATGGGTTTTCACCATGTTGGCCAGGATGGTCTCAATCTCATGACTAAGCCCGCCCCTGGCCTCCCAAAGTGCTAGGATTACAGGCGTGAGCCACCATGCCCAGCTGAGTTAATTTTTAAAAGCAGCAATGTATGCTTTTCATGATAATTTTGTTAAAATCACTTCACATAATTCCAAAATGGGCACATAACTTTTATCGAATAAAATACAAATTTGATGTTGAAAAAAAAAACTCAACAGAGAGAAACCTTTTGACTTCAACAAAACTATGTAAATATCTATGGATTACTAAGTAAAGAAAGAAGACACAGAGCAGAGTATGTAACAACAATCCCTTCTGTGCAATTCTCTTAAAAATATACACATAATACACAAATGCTAGTGATGTGAACAATAATTTTTGAGGAAGAGATCACAGGAAAGGACAAGCATTGTTTCCTTTGGGAACCTGGGAAGGCAAGCTTCACTGCCTTTTCTGCCTTTCTCTTCCCTTACGATTTTCTAACCACTCGCATGTACTGGCTTTTTCGTGTGTGTGTGTGTGTGTGTGTGTGTGTGTGTGTGTGTGTGTGTGTGTGTGTGTGTGTGTGTGTGTGTATGAATGTGTATATATATATGAATATATATGAATGTATATATAAATAAGGCTTGTCTAAATGCTGAAATTGTTTATTAAGTAATTATTTAATATGAAGAATTATGGGCTTCTTTTAACTTATTTCCTACCTTACACTTCCCCTATTTAATTTTTTTTTAAATTCCTACTAAATATTTCATTCATTTACCAGTTTCAATATCCTTTGATATATTTCTTCCTTCTCATTCTCAGTGTAATAGGGAGTAACGAGGTGAGAGTGAGAACGGAGTAGGAGGCATTGGAGATTCAAAGAGAAGGAAAGATATAAATAGCCATCAGCTGATGTGAATTTTAAGAGAGACCTGTTATTTGCACTATTTCCCCTCTACCTGCTCCCCCAGCCATATTTAGCCACTCAAAGCAGGGTTAGGGTAGGTAGAAACTTAAATTTAACTAGCACTAAGATTTGCCAGAGAGCCGGACATGGTGGCTCACACCTGTAATCCCAGCACTTTGGGAGGTCGAGGCAGGCAGATCACTTGAGGTCAGGAGCTCAAGACCAGCCTGGCCAACAGGGTGAAACCCCATCTCTACAAAAAATACAAAAATCAGCCATGAGTGGTGGCGCACGCCTGTAATCCCAGCTACTTGGGAGGCTGAGGATTGAGAATTACTGGAACCCACAAAACAGAGGTTGCAGTCAGCCAAGATCACTCCACAGCACCAGCCTGGGAGACAGAGGTAGACTCTGTCTCAAAAAAAAAAAAAAAAAAAAAAAAAAAAAGATTGTGACTAGTGCTGGACCAGGCACTCTAGGTGGAATAAAGAGAAAGTGAAAAAGCAGAGCCCTGGCAGGGCAGGATGGTGAGCGGAAAGCAGGTAGGAACAATTAAGTCTCAAAGAAGCTGAAGGGCTGTGGGAGTTGGGGAGGAGAGGAAATGAGCTGAAAATCACGGGTGGTGGACCAACAAGGGGATGCTGACAGTAAGGTCAAGTGTTTGACCATGGGAGCAGGCAGCTGATGGGAAGACAGACAAGGTCTTGAGGAGAGAAGCAGCCAGGGAGCCGTAAGGCTGAGGCACTGGAAGGATCCTCCAGAGGGATATCAAATTCCCCACCAATAATGCAGGAGTGGCAAGGAAAGGCTCATGGTGAGCCAAGTGCTAAAGGAACGCTGAGGAACGAGAGCCAATGACCCAGAAATCTGCAGATGACCACAACACAGGGGGTGACACAATATCTTTTCATGGCGCAAACTTCAAAAGATGGGAGTTTCAGCAAGGGCGCAAAAAAGACCACCCATCCTGAGCTAGGTCTGCTGGCTAGAGGGTGTGGAGCAGTATGTGCCAGTGCTCTCAGTATCATTCAGTGATCCCCAACAGGGGCTGCAAAAAAGCTCCTACAGCAAACTGGGATACAAATTCATGATATGTTAAAAGAAAAAAGACGAGAATATCTAGGTGGCAACAAATAAGTAAATATATACTATCATATTGTCAAAAATACAAGAGTGCACTAGCTCTGGCTTTTCTGCAGCTGAAGCCAATATCCATCAATAAATCAGCATTCCTTTACATAAAAATCTACAGAGGGCAGTAAGTATAATCTTTCAGTTATTTTTTGCAGAAAATTATAACCACCACAAGCCATCATACTTTTATAAACTAATGAGGCCAGAACTTAAACACAACAAAGTCTGCTTCCTCTGCTCATTAATCAAATGCATTTTCAAAAGGACATAAGAAATACAGTGAATGTTAGGTTAATACACATCATTAGCTCTTGAAAATATTTCCTTAATCTACTACTTCCTGCTTCCCAGCCCAATTCAATGGAGGCCCAAAAGAAGCATGGTATTCACCACAGAACTTCCCCAGAGACTAGCCTGCTGAAACCTGGAGAGGGAGCTGAATAAGACGACAGGCTGCTTCTGCCAATAAGAAGTGAAAATAGCAATTATCAGCTGGGTAGTTCTCTTTTTCCAGGAGTCTTTCAAAGCTTGATAATAGTTTAAAATTACTCTGCTGAATTGTTTCCAAATGCTAGTCTCTTTAAAATGTAAGACGACCAAAACTTCATTTTCCATGGGGGAAAAAATGTACAAAAAAGCAATTCTTGTATTTATGCCTCCATATATAAGAAGTATCCTGAATTTTTGTACCAAAAAAAAAAAAGTCTGTAGGTCAAATATGCAAACCATGCCCTGGTGTCACTATAATACTGAAGTCAATGAGAAGCACAGTTCCAATACCCCCTTCTCCAGTCTGCTCCTTAAGAACCCCTCTAATGCATAGAGATCACACCAACCCTGGCTGCTATCTCCACACCCACCCCAAGGCAGGTCAGCAGCTCCTGAAGAGGGGAAGCCACAAAGTTCTTGGCTTGCTGCCACTGGATACAGCTTCTAAAAGTGGACTAAGCTTGAATACCTCAATTAAGTCATATCTTTAAAATATAAAAGGACAATATCCCTGCCATAAGACAATAGCTACTCCATGAGATACATTTTGAGAAATACTGAAAATAATATTTATCTCCAGATGTACCAGTAAGTCTTTCAAAACACAATGCTGGGAGAGGTGGCTCATGCCTATAATCCCAGCACTTTGGGAGGCCAAGGTGGGTGGATCACTTGAGTCCAGGAGTTCAACACCAGCTCAGGCAAGATGGTGAAACCTCATCTCTTCAAAAAATTTTTAAAAATTAACCAGGCATGGTGGCACACACCTGTAGTTCCAGCTACATCTGAGGCTGAGGAGGGAGGATTGCTTGAGCCTGGGAGGCAGAGGTTGCAGTGAGCCTGATTGTGCCACTGCACTCAGCCTGAGACAGAGAAAGACCCTGTCTCAAAAAAAGAAAAAATGTGAAAAGACAAAAAAAAAATTCCACAATGCTAAGTATGTAAATATGAATGGACTACTTCCCTATGTCACCAGAACCAAAGAAGCACTATGCTCTGGACAATTTCACATAATCGTTCTGTGGACTGGGCTGCAGAACGTTCATAAATGTGCATCCCCACCACTATCACGAAAAATAAAATAAAATTAAATTAAAAAGCCCTCTCAAATAGTTTAGAAAGGCTTTGCCTAAAAAAAATTTAAAAATTATTTTAAAGTAGAAAACTCAAAGGGTTTTAATATGCTAATTTGCAATGTAAATTTCTAAGGGTCTGTAGAAGAATGTTGGATGAGTAGACTAGACCTTATAGCATCAGTAAGGCACTGTAACTCGAGTAACATTTTTGCTATCTTCTGGAAAAATTATGAATTAATTCACAGAAGCAACATTCAATTCTCAACAGTTCACAATAACGTGCACAAGAACTATATGGATAACTAAAACCAGGTCCTGAATTTTAGTCAGTAATTCTCTCCCTTTACTAGTATTTCATCAGTGCCATCAACACTGAGTATACAAAAGGTGACCACACAGTTAAGGCCAACCAACGAACGCAATAAGAAAAATAATTCAAGAATTCTGGGACTGGCCATGATTCAAACTAGGAAAATAGACTGAAGAGAGGCAAAAGACTTTCATTTTATTTCCCTAAACTTCCTCTAATTGGGTGAGACTATCAAGAAAAAACTGCTAAATTTTTTAAATATCTTCATGATCTCTAAACCAGCCAAGTTATTTTCCATTTCCTAAAAGTGCCTGTATTGAAAAGACCCAACAGAATACCCATAGAAAAGTCTTTATGGACACACTCAGTGTGGCCTCCTCCCTTGTCTCTGAACACAGAATTACAAGGAGCAGATGAGTTCTCCCCAGTATACATAGAATTTCTGAAAGTCCATAAAGACTTTTCTGTTGGAAAATCTTGGTAGTTCCTTAAAAACCTAAAGCATACTCAGTTAATGTAGGCAGAAGAAAATACTACACATAAAAAAAAAAGAGAGAGGGAGAAAGAACACATGACAACTATACCTATCCCAAACAAACACTGTGCCAAAATAATCCAAGGTGGGTTACCATGACAAAATTACTAATTTCAGGCATCAATGTGCCAGTGCAATGGAATTGTAAATGAAAAAATCATAGTCATGCTAAAATGATGCCTATGTTACACTTAAAAACAGGTAAACAGATGGTGGTAAATAAAAATTCTCATAATTTGCAAATTCATAAATGTGGTAACAAAATTATAGACTTTCTGGAATTCAAGATTCAAAGTACTCAAATGATAAAAATTTGAAATTGAGCTCAAAAGGACCTTTACTGCATTGTTTCCTAAAAATCAGCAACCGCCACTCAACATTTATATTTATAAACATCATACTTCACCCTATAATGAACTTTCTAGAAAACCATATTCTCACTCGTGTGTGGCACTCTTTTTTAAAATAAAATTCCAAACTAACAATAAAATTGAGATGCTGACCTCATTTTAACTAGTTACCTCTATGGCATTTTGAAAATCTCTGTTCAGCTTATTATTAATATCAAAGTCAGACTGGAAAAGCTCTGTGACAAATGTTTTAGTTTTCCCTCTGTATGACTCACTCATTTTATCAACCATATATACTGTAACTACTACTGGCAAGGGAAAAAGATAACATAATTCACGAGCTAAACAAAAAGACAATTTTTGTGAGCAAAAACAGAAGTGAACAATAATACAATGATTTTTCATTTCTACTTGTATCCTCAAAATTAAAGAAAAAGCTAAACTGAGCTTAACATAGAGAAATACCATCATAAGAAGAGACACTGTAGGGGCTGGGGCAGAAGAATCACTTGAACCCAGGAGGCGGAGGTTGCAGTGAGCCAAGATCGCACCACTGCACTCCAGCCTGGGCAACAGAGTGAGACTCTGTCTCAAAAAAAAAAAAAAAACAAAGAGACACTGCACATGATTGGACAATATAAGCTGAAGTAGAGAGTAATGATAATATATTCCCAGCATTCCATTTTCACCAGTTTTATTATATTTTTTTCATGACGTTTAATACCAAAATCTATAAAAGTGTTTCTGTTTCTGTGGGCATATTTACCCTATTTGGGCTGTCTCTGAACAAACTACATTATCAGGAGAGAATGTGTTTTCTCCAAATGTCAAATTTCATTACAGTCAACAGATAAAAATATTAAAAGGTCACTTCCCTAGAGACAAATAAATACCAATAGGATTTTTAAATTACCTCATTCTGACACCAAATTCCACAAACAGTAGAGGCAGCCACAATTTTATTAGAAACAAGGAAAATTTAGTGTTACTCACAAGAATAGTTCCGTAGCTGAAAAGAAACTCTTCTGTCACAACTTGAGGTCGAAATACCTGTGCGATGAGAGTTTCTACAGATTAAATTCTGGAAGATATGTACAATTTTGGCTCAATTTAAAAAAAGAAAATGTTTTGAGTTGAGGATTCTCAGCTCCAGTTTACAAAGAAAAGAGGCATATTTATATCCTTTTCCTCCTCAATACGATAGTACCTGTGAAGTTACAAGGTGAAGCACTATAGGCATCAGGGGGAGACACATCTTCAGCTGTTTCACTTGAACTGTTGACGGGTGTTTACGTCCAGAAACATTAGCCAAGGCGTTAAGAATGTCACCTGTGAAGCACAGCACAGAGCACACGTGGAGGTTAAAAACCACAAAACTTAGAACACAAGACAACTATACCTACCCCAAACAAACACTGTGCCAAAATAATCCAAGGTGGGTTACCATGACAAAATTACTAATTTCAGGCATCAATGTGCCAGTGCAATGGAATTGTAAATAAAAAAATTTGTTAGAAATTGTTCTATTAGAAACAAGGTCATTGCTGGTCATTGCTTGAAAACCCATGGGACTTCTAAGATAATTAATCTCCAAATAAAATAAGCAGATATACTTATTCATAAGTACTGAAATTACAGCAGACACTTATGGCCTCTGGGGACAGAATGTGATATTCTGCAAAGACACTATAAATAAACTTAACATCTCATTTGGAAATGAAAAATAAAATTTAATAAATTATAATAGAGTAACAGTTTTAGAATTTTTTTTTTTTTGTATTTTTGAAATTTCAATCATGAGCATGCGTTACTTTTGCAAACAACAAAAAATATTTAAAATAATAAGTGGGCCAAGCACAGTGGCTCATGCCTGTAATCCCAGCACTTTGGGAGGCCGAGGAGGGCGGATCACAAGGTCAGGAGACCAAGACCATCCTGGCCAACATGGTGAAACCACATCTATACTAAAAATACAAAAATTAGCTGGGCGTGGTGGTGCACGCCTGTAGTCCCAGGTACTTGGGAGGCTGAGGCAGGAGAATCACTTGAATCCGGGAGGCGGAGGTTGCAGTGAACTGAGATGGCGCCACTGCACTCCAGCTGGTGACAGAGCTAGACTCCGTCTCCAAAAAATAAATAAATAAATAAATTAATAATAATAATGTGAACGAATTACAGAACACGATTTACAACTTTTAAAAAAGAGAATAGGTTGGAGGTAAAAAGAGGTAAATTCCCAAAACTTCTCATTGGATGATAAATCTAACAATAAATAAAACTTGCTTTGTGGACATCAGAATCTTATTGTCATATCCTAAAACAGAACAAGTCCGGTAATAAAGAATTTAGCTACCAACTGACCAAATTAAAGCCTTCAGGTTGGAGGTAAAAAAGCTTACAATCTGAAATAAATTTTGAGAGGCTCTATTTTCAGTCATCAACAGGCAAAAATAATCTCCTAAAGTATCAGTAAGGGGCAAAAAGTTGCTGTCAGTCAGCCTTGAAGATATTTTCATTACTCTGATTTAATATTCTGAATTCCTGAATCTAAGTACCCTCTACTATAATAGCTTGGATCAAATTTAACATTCTAAACATTTCTGGTTTATAGCTACATCTGCTGGAAAAGCATGGAATGGGATTTAAGCTACATGTACATGCTCCCTAGGTTATTTTAATTTCTGCAAATAACAATGAAATAAGGTATTTCTTTAGCTGTAATAAACATCCTTTGCAGTCATTATTAGATGATTTATCTTAAGATAAATTTTTCAAACCAAAGAAAGTTTCAAACTTTAAACTTTAAACGAATATCAAAATTATTTAACATTACATTTTAATATTTAAAATTAAAATCCATGCATTTTTATTCTCACTTATTGTGGGAGTTAAAAAATGATTATATGGCAGTAGAAAATGAAAAGATAAATAATACAGGTTGAGAAGGGTGAGTGGGTGTGGAGGGATGAGGAAGAAAAGTGGGTGAAAGGGTATGAACATACAGTAAAATAGAAGAAATAAATTCAATGTTTGATAGCAGAGCAAAGTGACTATAGTTAACAAAAATGTATTGTAGGTGGGTGATCAACACCCTAAATACCCTGGCATGATCACTATGCATTTTATACATATAACAAAATTTCTCATATACCCAATAAACTTGTACAAATAAAAGAAAATCTTGTTTCAGCAAGGGAAAAAAATAAAATCTAAGCATTTTTGAAGTTTTTTTTTTTAACAATAAATAAATTCGTGCTCTAATTTCAAGAGACAATTCTTTTCCTCTGATTTAGGCAAAAAAGAAAAGTTACCCCCAAATACTAGCATAAGTCCAATTTTAAGGATTAAACCACTTTTCTTTTGTATATTTTCTAAAATCACCAGTTTCCCTCAGATCACATCTTAATGTGACATTGTCTCATCATGCCTCATCACGTCATTGATGCAAAATAATTACAGAAATAGATAAAGGAAATTTAAATCTTGAAACTACATATTCGTGAAAAATTGTCTTTGCATTTGCCCTTCAAGAACAGACAAGTAAGAATAAAAAAGAACTGATGCCTAAAAGCCAAGTCTTAGAAAGGTAAGCAGGAACGGGGCCTGAGGACGAGCCTCCAATTTACCCAGGATTCGTGGCAGCTCCTGCACGATGTGACGGATGAGAAGATCCAGACATTTGGACAGGTATTCATTGCCACTTTGCTGCTCCTTGCCTGGAGTGGTCTTTCTGCTGTCTCTCTCGATGTACATCACCAGTCTACATACAGGAAAGTGCAAAGATTACCTCTCATGATAAAACACTTGATAGCATTGGTCCGAAAATGCCGCCAAGGCAAGTGTTTCCAGAGGGCACCCTCCCAATCACATTGACATTTAGATTTGTAGCAACTTTTCAGGCACAATTTTTGCCTCAGAAAACTCAAAACATTTATGGAGAAAGAAAACAAAGCAACTTCAAATCTCTCTGCTAATGTCCTGATTTCATTTGCCTTGGCCAATGGAAACAAACAATATTCACCAGGTGATAAATGAAAGACAAAGAGATGTCTGGACAGAAGAGGGCTTTTTATGTTTCAAAGGTTCAAAGTAAAGCCACAAGTTAACTGCACATTTGTTTATCATTAGTATTCAATTTGCTTGGGACCCTAGATAATTCATATGAATTTCAATTCTCTCAGTAAATTGTGTACAGAAATCCAAAGAAAATGTTTCATTTTAACACTGGGTTATACAGATGACAGACAATATCTAAATATCTGGCTTTTACATGTCTCTTTATCTACTAGTTTTATGATACCTGCCTTTTAAAGCTAACTTATTTCTTCTTCAAACTACTGGCATTCTTTAAACATTCATTTCTGAACCAACCACTTCAACCCAGAACCAGGGAGTCTACTGGACCATCACCTTAGACATTTAAGGTGTTACTACAAACTTTTAGGGCCTCTCCACATTTTCTCCCCTTTGCTGGACCCGCTAGTCATTTTCTCAAGTTCCCAATCCCCACAACCCCCTACAGCGCAGCAAGTCCACTGATTTCACCATGCGAAAGGCCCTGTAAGGCAATCTCCCTGGTTACCACCATCCATCTATCCATTTCTGTTATTCTCACCCATCCACCCAACTTTTACTTCTCAGGAAGAACTTCCAACCAATCTCCATTGTAAATTGGAGTTTTATATATAATACACACATACATATAAGATGTATTGAAATCTTGATACTTAGCATTTATGTGGCTCTCTCAATAGATTTATTCATGCATTTGTGTTTCCATGTATTACTATTTGGACCTCATCACGTGAGGATGAACCCAAATCAGGAAGTTAGCCTTGATTCTGTATCAGTCAGTTAGCATCTTCTGTTCTAGTCACCAATTACATGGCTACAGTCATAATTACTGTTTGATCTACTTGTTCCTCAGTCGCCTTCAATCCGGCTTTCTCCGTCGTCACTACCTCTAAGGTCACATGACATCAAATCCAATGGGCCTTCATCTGCCTTCACCTATACAAGTCAACAGCATTCAACACTGTTGCCACTCCTGCTGTTCCTCTACCATAACATCATCCTTTATTAGCTTTCTTCTCCAGTTTCTCTGGTTGTTCCTTCTCTGTCTTTTGCTGGTTCATGCTCTTAAATGCTGAAGTCTGTCAAGACTGAGTTCTAGGCCCACAACTATCCTCTTTCTACCTGTTTAACCCAGACTATTTCATTCCTACCAATGATTTAAATTACCACTTATCTATACAGATATCTTCCAATTACATATCTGCAGCTCAAACCTGATCTCTAAGTTACATACCAATATATTCAACTGCGGACTTGACATCTGATTTTATCTGTCTTAAAGGGACTTCAAACTCTATATATCCAAAATAAAAATCATCATCTCACCAAACCGGGTTGTCTTCCAGAGCACAATATTCCACTGTATAGTATCACTCTCTACCTTATTAAATAAACCAGAAAACTAGGAGAGTCATCCTTAACACCTCCTTTTCTCTCACTTCCCATATTAAGTCAATCATTGAATATTCTTCCAACTCTTTCACTTCTCTACTCCAAACCAATAGCAAGCTATCATACTTCCTTCTCCTGGACTATTACAATAGCCTTCTAGCTAACTAGTCCATCGGCTTCTACTCTGCCACTCTAATCCTTGCACACTCTACATCTAAACTAATCTTGTCCATCAGGTCACTCCCCTATTTAAAATCCTTCCATGGCATCTCATTGCTCTTCACATAGGAGTTCTTAAAACTCCCTATCATGACCTTCATGGCCTGACCCCCAATTACCTCTCCAGTTTCGTCTTGCTTTCTCTCCCTCCTGTCACACTGGGTTCTCTGTCTCTTAAATACAGTACCTCCCCATGCAACAAGCTACTGCCTCTGCCTAGATGGCTCTTCTCTTCCCCCTTTGCCAATAAATTCATATGCATGTTTCATAACTCACTGTAATCTCCAATGACTTCCTTAAATTAAAGCCCTCTATGGTACTGTCTCATAGCATGGAAGGATTACCCAACTGTAATTTTATAGTATATTTTTAATTATTTGATAATGTTTGTCATCCCAGTAAACTTAAAAATACCTAAGGGCAAGGACTATATCTGATTCTTCTCACCACACCCTTCCACTTCTGTGCACAGTTCTTAACTCTAATTTAGTGTTCAATACATATTAGCTGAATAGGTAAATATTGTTGTTGAAACTGCCATAAAGTTCTATCTAGTTCTCTACAGCAATTCCTTCTCATTATTCCCAAGGCCCATTTCTTAATTCTGCTATTTAATGTGTGTTTGCTTAAAATTTATACCGCATATAAAAAGTTAAAAAAAATAAAAAACTTCCACCTAGAAAAAAATACCAGAAGCAAAAAGACCAACTGGAGAAAAATATTTCCATTTCATATCACAAAATGTTAATATTATATGTGTACACACACACATATGCCCGCAGATAATAATTAGAAAAAGACTAACAAAAGAAGAGGAACAAATGAACAAGGACTAGGAAAAGGCAATACACATAGAAGAAAATATAAATGGTTCAAGAAAAAGACATTCCGTTTCACTCCTAATAAAATAAATATACATAAAATGACATCTATTTTTACATCATGGGGGCAAAACTCAGAAAATCTGACAAGACTGCCATCAAGACTCTGAAGATACTGACACTCCCGTACATTGCTGCTGGAAATGTAATCGAGTATAAATACCAGGCAGAGTGAGCTGCCAATAATTTGAAAATTAATAATCTAGTAATTTCATCTCTAGGAACAAAGTATTCTATAGATATACTTGTACACATATGATACGACACATACACAGTTTGCTATTTATAACGTAAAAAAATTGGGGTGGGAAGTATTTAGCAAAAGGGGACTAGTTAAATAAAATATGGTACATAATTAGAATGCGGCTGTCAAAAAGAAGCAGCTCTTTATACACTATATGAAAAAGCTACAATATATGTTTCTAAGAAAATAAGCAAGGTTCAAAATAAGGAACTTTTGCTTATAAAGGGAGGGAAATAATCCATATGCATATTTGCTTAGATTTTTTAAAAATCCAGAGCGATAAATAAGCTAATAAGGATGCTTAATTTTACATGGTGGTAATCTAGGGTAATGAAGTATGGATGAGAAATTTTTTGATTTGTTTTTGTTTTTGTTTTTGAACCATAAGTATGCATTACCTACTCAAAGTTTTTAATGTATGTATGTACG
This sequence comes from Macaca nemestrina, assembly GCF_043159975.1. NCBI lineage: Eukaryota > Metazoa > Chordata > Mammalia > Primates > Cercopithecidae > Macaca > Macaca nemestrina. The sequence goes on from NC_092126.1 coordinate 105,111,031, forward strand.
TGTGTGTGTGTATATGTGTGTGTATATATATACACACACATATACATACACATATATACACATATATACACACACACATATATATACACACACACACACATACATATACACATATATATACACACACTTTTTTTTTTTTGGAGACGGAATCTCACTCTGTTGCCCATGCTGGAGTGCATGCAGTGGCACAATCTTGGCTCACTGCAACCTCTGCCACACAGGTTCAAGTGATTCTCCTGCCTCAGCCTCCAGAGTAGCTGAGATTACACGCATCTGCCACCACACACAGCTAATTTTTGTATTTTTAGTAGAGGCTAGGTTTCACCATCTTGGCCAGGCTGATCTTCAACTCCTAACCTTGTGATCCACCCACCTCAGCCTCCCAAAGTGCTGGGATTACAGGTGTGAGCCACCATGCTCAGTCAGTGTTTTTAAATATTAAGTAATATTGTTGTCCCACAGAGCCTTTTTTAGGAGATATAAAACATGTTTTAGGAGATATAATGTTCAATTTCCCAGGATGCCCTACCAAATAATAAATGATGAATGCAAGGCAAACAGACAGCCCAATTTGTAAGATTTATGCTTTCTCACCGTGTCAAGTGTCAGGCTGACTTTACAAAAGAAGTAAACCAACAGTACTCCAGCAGTACCCCAAAACTTAATTGTGGTTTGTGTCCATTATGATTTCTAGATTCTTTCTTTCAGCAGGGTCAAATCTTTTACCTTGACAATATTGAAACAGAGATGTCAACCAAATCTGGAAGCAATTCTCACCTGTTGTACTTTCTGACAGTGTGATCTTGTACAAATTAAACTCTTACAAACTTCAGTTTTCTAATTTAAAAAATGGGACAATGCCTGCCTTATGACTGCTGTGAGGATGTAAATGAATTGGTAAATACTCAAGAAACAGTAGCTACTATTATCAACACCACCAAATCTGGGATACTGCTTTCTTGAGTACACAAGTCTTAAGAGAAAATCCCCAGAAAAGGCTAACACTCTGCTTTCCATCCCATTCTCTGAATCGCGAATCACCATGCTCAAAAGTCCTCCCCCACTTCCTCTGCATTTTGAAGACTGCCTCAACTTATTAAAATGAAAGAGAGGCAGGGCACGGTGGCTCATGCCTGCAATCCCAGCACTTTGGGAGGCCATGGCAGGCAGATCACCTGAGGTCGGGAGTTCGAGACCAGGCTGACCAACATGGAGAAACCCCATCTCTACCAAAAAAGTACAAAAATTAGCTGGGTGTGGTGGTGCATGTCTGTAATCCCAGTTACTCGGGAGGCTGAAGCAGGAGAATCTCTAGAACCTGGGAGGCAGGTTGCAGTGAGCCGAGATCACGCCATTGCACCCCACCCTGAGCAATCAGAGTGAAACTTCGTCTCAAAATATAAATAAAATAAAATAAAATAAAATAGAGCCTGACATCTCTTCAGAGATGAGACAGAATTTGATGCCATTAAAATGGTTCTACTCCTTTTGATATAGGAAGAATAGAAACATTTTCTTTAAGGAAATAGTTTTGTCTTCATTAAACATGTGGAATATATAACCATTTATTTACCCATCATCCTACTAAAAGACATGCCAGGTGCTTTCAGCTTTTCTTCTCAAAAAGCAATGCTTGAGAAACACTGTTGCATCTGTCTCCTGGTACACGTGTGCATATAGGAATGGAAACGCAAATATGCAACTTCAGGACACTGCCAAACTGGTTTCCAAAGTGGCTGTCCCAATTTATTCCCACCAGTAGCATATGTGTTCCCTCTAAGTTACAACCTCACCAATACCTACTGACATCAGATTTAATTTCTACTCATCTATTTATGGAGTCTAAAGTGGTACCTTTAGTCTTAATTTGAATTTTCATAACTATTAATGACATTGAGAATTTCTGAGGAAAATGAGGAAATATGAACAGTAAGTGCCTGAAAATGCCTGTTTCTGAAATGCCTGTTCAGGTCTTTTGCTCATTCTCCCATTGGGTTGTTGATCTTTTGTTATTGATTTGGAGACATTAATTATACGGTCTGGATCTTTTATCTTCTTCCTCTTTGTCCCCTTCTTTATCCTCTTTCTTCCTTCTTCTTGTTTCTCCTCCTCCCCTTGTCTTTCACAGTGAAGTCCTCAGTCCACTGGAAAGTGATTGATCATGTGGGTTGAGGTGGGAATCTAATTCCATTGCTTTTCCAAGTGGACGAGCACTTCTCTGGTACTATGTGTTGAAAAGGTACTTCTAAAACCAACAGTGAGGAAAGAGGGGTAAAAGATCAAATATTGGGCAAAATCTGATTAAAAAGCAGTTTGAACCTTAAATTATCTCCTCTGGCCAATATATGTAGGTAACTGCCACTAGGCTTGCACCCTGGCAAAAGTCTGAACATTTATTCTCTAGAGAAAATAAAAACCATCTAGACTGAGAAATAGCAGACCAAGTTGAAGACAGGACTACCAAACTGCAAACAGGGAGACTAAGTGAATTTATGCACAGTAAATACTGAAACTTCAGCTCCCTTAGCCCAGTGGACTCCTGGGACTCTGGTAGCCCAGTCATTTCCTTCCAAGCATGTGACTGGAACACTCTGAATGTGCTCTTCTTTGGCAAAACTAAATAGCCCAAGAGAAATAGCCAGAGACATTCATGCTAAAGTTCACATTAAAAATGCCTGTACAGGCCAGGCGCGGTGGCTCAAGCCTGTAATCCCAGCACTTTGGGAGGCCGAGGCGGTAGAATCACAAGGTCAGGAGATCGAGACCACAGTGAAACCCCGTCTCTACTAAAAATACAAAAAAAAAATTAGCCGGGCGCGGTGGCGGGCGCCTGTAGTCCCAGCTACTCAGGAGGCTGAGGCAGGAGAATGGCGGGAACCCGGGAGGCGGAGCTTGCAGTGAGCCGAGATCGCGCCACTGCACTCCAGCCTGGGCAACAGCGTGAGACTCCGTCTCAAAAAAAAAAAAAAAAAAAAAAAAAAATGCCTGTACAGATGATCTTAGTGTAAAGCTCAAAATCAAAATTCACCGACACACTGAGAACTTCTAAAATAGGCTGTCATTCCTTCAACTCCTAATCATAAGGAGATCAAACATTACCAAATAGCTGAAAGCCTGGCTTGTCTGCTCTACATTGATGCCTGCTGGTATTCATCCACATTCTTTTTCGTTGCTGTGTAGTGTTCCAGTACGTGAATATACCGTAATTTACTTACCCATTTTGTTGTGGATGAACATTTGGGCTATTTCAACTAATGAACAGGGCTAAGCATCACTTATGCTGGATGTATGTAAACATTTCTGTTGGATATATCTGTATCCTTGGAAGAAAAATTGCTGGGTCACAAAGCATGCCTCGATTCAGTTTCACACACACTGATGATCAGTTTTCTAAAGTCATCATTATATCAATTTATACTCCAACAGGTACATATAAGAATTCCAGTTTTTTGGCCGGGTGCAGTAGTTCATGCCTGTAATCCCAGCATTTTGGGAGGCCGAGGCAGGCAGATCTCAAGGTCAGGAGATAGAGACCATCGTGGCTACCATGATGAAACCCCGTCTCTACTGAAAATACAAAAAATTAGCTGGGCGTGGTGGCGGGTGCCTGTAGTCCCAGCTACTCAGAAGGCTGAGGCAGGAGAATGGTGTGAACCCGGGAGGTGGAGCTTGCAAAAAAAAAAAATTCCAGTTTTTCTACATCCTTGCCAAAACCGTACGTTATCAGGCTTTTTAATCACAGCCATTCTAGTGGGTATATGTTGGTAACTCATTGTCATTAAACTAAATTTTCCTGATGACTAGAGTCAGGTTAAGCATCTTTTCAGGTGTTAACTGGCCATCTGGAGATAACCAGTTTTGTAAAGAGTTTGTGCAAGTCTTATGCTCATTTTTCTATTGCATTATCTGTCCTCTTTTCCTTGATGAAGTAAGTCTGTACATATTTCTATTAAGAGACCACTATTGATTATACATGTCGATTATATATGTCTCTTACTCTATGGCTTATCTTTTTACTCTTTTAATGTCTTTGAATGAACCATAATTTTAAGGTAGCCTAATTTCATCAATATTTTCCTTTCTGACAATGCTTCTGTGTTTTGTTAAAAAAAATTCAGTCTACACAAAAGTCATGAAGATATTTTCATATGCTATCTACCAGAAGCTCTACTGCTTTACCTTTAGGAATTTAAACAGAAAATCATAAAATCTATCTGTATTGATCTTTGGTACAGCGCAGTACAGCTTAGGAGTAGAGTTTTTATTTCTTTCCTATATTGATATCCAAATTATCTATTACCATTTATTATAAAACCCACTGTTGTCTCACTGTTTTCCTCTGTACCTCTCCTACTCTTCTTCATGTCTTCTATACTTTTGTCTCTCTATACTGACCTCAGACTTCTCCCAGATAGTATTTCTCTGCTTTGTAGAGTCTAATCTGTTAACCAAATCCACTGAGTTCTTACTTTTAATTATTGTATTTTTCAGTTCTAGAATATCCATTTGGGTTTTTTTTAATAGTTCCAGTTCTCCACTGAAATCCTTAATCTTTCAAATTCCTTGACTATATTAATCACAGTTACTTTAAAGTCTGTATCTGATAACTCCATTGCCTGTATTCCCTATGGATACTGTCTCTCCTGTTGATTTTATCGCTTTTATTCATATCATCTTGTCTCCTGTAGGCCTGATTACTTTCTATTGAGTATTAGACTCTATACCTGAAAACTAGGGAGATATTCTGAGGCCTAGGGTTACGGTTAGACTTCTCCAGACAGGATTTGCATTTCCTTCTGGAAGGCAGCTAAAACACCAAACAATCTAGATCATCTTAATCCAGAGACTGAGATGATTCAAAAATGAGCTTCTCTCCTTGTTTTGGGAAATCCTCTATATCAATAACAGCTACCCCAGAAACAGAAAACGGAGAAAATAGAAATGTTTCTCTTCTGGCAGTCAGGGAATCCAAATGAAATCCTCCAAATTTACAGAGTATAATAAAAGCAAATTCACACTTGTCTATAAGGAATCAATTTTTCTCTAAAGTTTAAATTATCCATTATAAAATTTGATAATGTGTTGCTTAACTACCATGGTTTGAAATATCTTCCACTTAAGGCAAAAACTATTCAAATCATTTTCAAACACTAGTACAGACAGTTAATACATAAGAAAATATCCATTACATCTGCTGGGGGAAATAAAAGACTAATGGGATCCATAACAGTTTAAAACTAACTCTAGAATGATGCTCCATTTCTTCATGTTCTCCCCAATGCCTCCCCATTACAAGATGTGTTTTCATGGCTACAGTAGAATAAATTGACTTTACTGACAAGAGAACATTATTTTCTAAAAGAATTCACATTCTATAAAGGAGATAAAATGTGGAAACATTTGAGCATAGTGTCCACAAATACTTCACAGGCGTTCTACAAAAGGCAGCAAATGATATTTCTCAGTGTTCTACAAGGGCGTATCAAGTTAAAAAGATAACACGCTGAAAAGAAATCCAAATAAACAAGATCAGATCAATTCTTCTTTGTGTCCCTTACTATCTTTTTTTTTTTTTTTTTTTTTTGAGATAGAGTCTCACTCCATTGCCCAGGCTGGAATGTGTCGGCATGATCTCAGCTCACTGCAACCTCTGCCTCCTGGGTTCAAGTGATTCTCCTGGATCACCTTGTAGCTGTGATTACAAGTGTGTGCCACCATGCCAGGCTAATTTTTATATTTTTGTTTTATTTGTTTCATTTAATTTTGGTATTTTTAATAGAAATGGGGTTTCACCATGTTGGCCAGGCTGATCTCGAACTCCTGACCTAAAATGATCTGCCCACTTCTGCCTCCCAAAGTTCTGGGATTACAGGCATGAGCCACTGCACCCAGCCAACTATCTTTAACAGTATTATTTCTCCCCAGGACATACCCATTTCCCAAACTACTGTCACTCCAACCCCTGCATTTCTCTCCATTTATCTCTCTGATTCATTCCCTCTAATCTGACCACAATTTTCTTGCTCGCATCACCACAGGAATCCTATGCTCATTGCACATACATCTACCTTTAGGTAACTCTGATCAGCCTTCTATTAAGACCTCCTGCTATACCTCCGTGATTCTGAGGCCAAACTCAGCAAATCCTATACCTAATATCTATACCAGTACAATGTCTACAGCAAAATGAGTTCAATGAGTACAAGGAAGATGACATCAGTTTATTCATTCAATAAACATTTACCATGTCTACTATGTGCTAAGTATTTTTCTAGTTGATGTAGATACAACCCATGGAGTGTATATTCAAGTGCAGTGAAACAGACAGCAAATAAGCAACCAGAAAATAGCTTAGGTGGTGACACATACTATGGAGAAAATTAAAGAAGAGTAAGAAAACTAGTCACTTGCCAGAGAAAACCTCTCGACAGGATGTCATTGAAGCGGAGACCACAAGCGGTAAAGCAAGCAAGCAATGCGAACAAAACATTCCAAATAATTGTTAAGCCACATGCAACATCCCAAAGGCAAACACATGCTTGCTGTGCACTTCTGTAGCTATAGCACAGTGTAAGAAAAGATCAGAAAGGTACCCAGGCTCCGAACCATGTAAGGGATTGTATGCCAATGTAAGAAGCTTGCATTTTACTCTCAAGGAGAAAGAGTGGCTAAAAAAATAGCATTCTGGGTACTGTGAGTAAGATAGACTGTGGAAATGTAAGAAGGAAGACCAGTTGAGAAGCAACTGTAACAGTTCAGATGAGAAGTCATGGTGGCTTTGGTTAGTGTGGTAGTGAAGAAATGGTGTGAATTGATGAGATTATGGATATCTTTTCATAGTACAAATAATTAGATTTGCTGTTGATTGGATATGAGATGTAAAAAAGAGAAGTCAAGAATAATGCTATGCAACTAAGCAATTGGAATAACAGAGCCACCATTTACTAATATAGGTAAAGACTGCTAGAATAGCAAGTCTGGAGCAGAAAAATCATTATCAGACATTAAAGTTTCAGTAGCACATGGAGAGTTGGTATACGAGTGTGAGTTCATAGAAAAGGTTTGGGTTGATGACATTAATCTGAGAGCAGGCCATGGATGGATGGTATTTAAGGCAATTGTCTTGGTCAATCTGTGTTGCTATAAAGCAATGCATAGGGTTGGGTAATTTATAAAGAAAACAATGTGCATTTGGCTCATGATTCTGATGTCTGTAAAAGTTCGAGATTCGGCAGGTGCATCTAGCGGGATCCCAGGTTGCTTCCACTCATGGTGGAAGGCAAAGGGGTGCCAGGGTGTGCAGCGATCACATGGAAAGAGAGGAAGCAAGAGAGGGGGCAGGTACAAGGCTCTTTTTAACAACCAGCTCTGGTGAGAACTAACAGAGCAAGGATAGCCCCAAGCCATTTATAAGGGATCCATCCTCCTGACCCAGACACCTGCTATAAGCACCACCTCCAACACTGCAGATCAAATTTGGAGGTCTGAGGGACAAATATCAAAACTCTAGAAGCCATCAGATTAAAGGAGATCACCTGGGGAGTGAATGTCCAAGGACTGAGTCATGGAACTACTACAAAGGCTGAGATGATGAGAGAGGAAACTAAGGAAGAGTGACTAGTGAAGGGTGGAGAAAACCCAAAAAAACTGCCCTGGGTGTCAAGTAAGAAAGCACTTCAAGAAGGAAGACAGTAGACTTCTAGTTTCTGGTAAATGTGAATTAGGTTATTCAGACAAACATTCCTACTATAAATAAAACAAAAATGAAAAGATATATATATATATATATATATCTCCACAGCATATATGTATACACATATATAATGTATATCCACTTGATATATAATCACAGCAAACTATATGGTTTATAAACCAACACACAATGCCTACAATGACTGTCTGATGTTAAATAAGAACTTGTAGTTTTACACTGATGTCACCATCTTGGCCTTCAGTCTCATGAGTATCAGGCCTGATACTCATGATCCCAACTCCCACAAAAAAAAGACCAAAACAGTGATTAAATAACTCCATTTTGACTAGAGTATCTGAAGGAGAACACTGAAGTACAGCAGGGGAGTGGCAGAGACACCGTGGAACATGAAGACTCAGGATGGCTGTATTGAGAAGGAATCCAAATACCCTGCTCTCTGCCACCCTGTCTCCCCAGTTGGGATCAACTCAGAATCATGAGGAAACTCCCCCTACAAGAAAAAGGTAAAGCAAGGAGCCCCCAGTAGCTCCTACTAATGTCATGAAAACCTGCAGTTTTTGTTGCTGAAGAATCTTGCACTCCTCATGGACCAATTGCAGTTCAGGAAGCTACCAGGAGTTCACATGGCTGCACTGTGTCAGAGAAGAAGCCAACATTGTGCCCTATTTTCCCCCTGACCCAAGCTGCTACTGCATAATGCCATCTTCACACTGGAGCCACTGCTAGAGTGTGTCCTTCCCCAGGACCCAACAGCCACTGTATCTCCCCACCCCAAAGGCTCCACCATACTCAACAGTCCTGCAGCCCCTTGGAGCAAACAGGCCTGCCAACCTGCTCCCAAAGGAACAATGCCTGATCTACCATTCATCAAGTTCCATTCCCTCTTGGCATGGCACGAGAGACAGCTTGTTACTTCCAACTCCGGAGGTGGGGAGCAGCTGAGCTGCCAGTCAACCAGCCCTGCACTCCCTTGGTGTAGTGCATGAGACAGCCTGCCACCCTGCCCTCAGGGAAGCAGCCCAAGCTGCTTCCTGCAGCCCAAGCCACTGAGGTACTCACAGGCATTGTTAATACTGACTATAGCTGAAACAACTGCACAAAGAAAGACTACACTACTGCACCTACCCAACACCAACGCCAACAAACCCAACACAACCAACGTCATAAGACAGATTTTCAAAATTATATTAAGTATCTTTTCTGACTATAATGAAATAAAACTAAAAATTAATAACAGGAGAAACTCTGCAAGCTATACAAATACATGGAAATTAAACAATATACTTTTGGACAACAGAAGGGTCAAGGAAGAATTTTTTTTAATTTAAAAATTCTCTGATACAAATAAAAATAGAAACACAATGTACTAAAACCTGTGGGATACAACAAAAGCACTTCTAAGAGGGAAGTTTATAGCAATAAATGCTCACATCAAAAAATAAGAAAAATCTCAAACAACCTAACATTATACACCAAGGAACTAGAAAAACTATAACAAACTAAACCCAACATTAGTAGAAGGAAAGAAGTAACGTAAGTCAGAGCAGAAATCAATGAAATGGAGACTTTTTAAAAGTACAAAAGGTCAGCAAAATAGAGTTGGTTCTTTGAAAATATAACAAACCTTTAGGTAGACTAAGAAAAAAAGAGAGAACATTCAAATAAATTCAGAGATAAAAAGCAGATATTACAATGGATGTCACAGACTAAAAAGAATCATAAGACTATTATGAACAACTATACACCAAAAAGTTGAAAAATCTATCAAAAATGGACAAATGCCTCGACACATACAGTCTATCAAAATTGAATCATGAAGAAATAAAAAGTCTGGCCAGGCGTGGTGGTTCACGCCTGTAATCCCAGCACTTCGGGAGGCCGAGGCAGGTGGATCACGAGGTCAGGAGATCGAGATCATCCTGGCTAACACGGTGAAACCCCGTCTCTATTAAAAATACAAAAAAATTGGACAGGCGTGGTGGCGGGTGCCTGTAGTCCCAGCTACTTGGGAGGCTGAGGCAGGAGAATGGCGTGAACCCGGGAGGCGGAGCTTGCAGCGAGCCGAGATAGTGCCAATGCACTCCAGCCTGGGCGACAGAGCGAGACTCCATCTCAAAAAAAAAAAAGAAAAAGTCTGAAGAGACCAATAATGAGTAATAAGTAATAAGAATGAATCAATAATAAAGTCTGCCATCAAAGAAAAGCCTAGAGCCTTATGGCTTCACTGCTGAATACTATCAAACATTTAAAGAACTAACACTAATCCTTTTCAAAGTACTCCAAAAATTGAGGACGAGTAAGTCTTTCAAATTCATTCTACAAGACCAGTATCACCATAATATGAAAACCAGAGAAGGAAACTACAGGCCAATATCCCTGATGAAAAATCATTCACCATAATCAGGTATATATAATTCATCCCAGGGATGCGAGGACGGTTCAACATATGCAAATCAATAAATGTGATCCATCACATTAACAAAATTGAGAACAAAAACCATATGATTTCAATGCATGCAGGGAAAAAACCTGATAAAAGTCAACATCCTTCAAAATAAAAACTCTCTTGGCCGGGCGCGGTGGCTCAAGCCTGTAATCCCAGCACTTTGGGAGGCTGAGACGGGCGGATCACGAGGTCAGGAGATCGAGACCATCCTGGCTAACACGGTGAAACCCCGTCTCTACTAAAAAATACAAAAAAAAACTAGCCGGGCGAGGTGGCGGGCGCCTGTAGTCCCGGCTACTCGGGAGGCTGAGGCAGGAGAATGGCGGGAACCCGGGAGGCAGAGCTTGCAGTGAGCTGAGATCCGGCCACAGCACTCCAGCCTGGGTGACAGAGCGAGACTCCATCTCAAAAAAAAATAAAAATAAAAAATATAAAAATAAAAAAATAAAAACTCTCAACAAATTAGATATAGAAGGAAGGTTTGTACCTCAACACAATAATGGCCATATATGACAAACCCACAGCTAACATAATACTTAAATAGGAAAAAAAATAAATGGAAAGCTTTTCCTCTAAATTTAGAACAAATCAAGGATACCCACTTTCACCACTTTTATTCAACATAGGCAAGAGAAAGAAAGGGCATCCAAACTGAAAAAAAAAAATTTAAAAAGGGGGGAGTTCAATTGTCACTGCTTGCAAATGGTATAATCTTGAAGCCATAGAAAATCCTAAAGACTCCACCAAAAAACTCTTACAAATAGTAAGTGAATTCAGTAAAGCATTTCTATATGTCAATAGCAAACTATCTGAAAAAAATCAAGAAAGCAATACCATTTATAAGAGCTATAAAACAAATTTTTGTTAATATGTTTAGTCAAGGAGGTGAAAGCCCTCTACAAGAAAAACTATGTAACAGTGATGAAAGAAATTAAAGAGGACACAAGTAAATGGAAAGATACTCCATGTTCATGGATTAGAAAAATTGACATTGTTAAAACATCTATAGTACCTGAAGTGATCTACAGATTAAATGCAATCTTATCAAATTACCAATGACATTCTTCACAGAAACAGAAAAAAAATTCTAAAATTTGCATATAACTACTAAAGACCCCAAATAGCCAAATCAATTTTGAAAAAAAAAAAAAAAGAACAAAAGCTGGTGGCATCAGACTACCAGACTTAAAAACGCACTACAAAGATTTAATAACCAAAACAGCATGGAACTAGCATAAAAACAGACACACAGACCAATGACACAGAACGGAGAACACAAAAGTAAATTCATACAATTACAGTCAGCTGATTTTCAACAAAGATACCAAGAACACACTTCGGGAGATGGCAGTCTCTTCAATAAACGAAGCTGGGAAAACAGGATATCCACATGCAGAAGAGTGTTCTAGACCCCCTCACTCTCACCATACACAAAAATGAAGTCAAAATGGACTTAAATTCAAGATCTGAAACTAGGAAACTGCTAGAAGAACACAGAGGGAAAGTGCTTCATTGGTCTGGTCCATGATTTTTTGGATAGGAACTCAAAAGTGCAGGCAACAAAAGTGAAAACAGACAAATGAGATTGCATCAAACTAAAAAGCTTCTGCACAACAAAGGAAACAAGAGCGAACAGACAGCCTACGGAATGGGAGAAAATATTCACAATCCATGCATCTGATAAGAGGTTAATATACAGAATATATAAAGAATTCAATTCAATAGCAAAAAAAAAAAAAAATCTGCTAAGAAATGGTCAAATGAGTAAACATTTCTCAAAAGACATACAAATGACCAACAGGTATATTTTAAAATGCTCAACAACATCACCAATCATCAGGGAAATGCAAACTAAAACCACAATGAGGTATCACCTCACCCCAGGTAGAGTGGCTATTAACAATAATAACAATGACAAATACTGGCATAGATGTGAAGAAAGGGGAATTTTTATACAATGTTAGAGGGAATGTAAATTAGTACAGCCATTATGAAAAACAGTATGGGGGTCCTCAAAAATTAAAAATAGAACTACCATATAATCAAGCAATCCTACTATTGGGTATTTATCCAAAGAAAAATAATTCAGTATATTAACGGCATACTTCCACTCCCATGTTTACTGCAGCACTGTTCACAATAAGCAAAGATATGGAATCAACCTAAGTGTCCATCAATGAATGGATAAAGAAAATATGGTAAGTATACACAATAATAATATTCAACCATAAAAAGAATGAAATCTTGTCATTTGCAACAACATGAATAGAACTGGAGGACATTATGTTAAGTGAAATAAGCCAAGCACAGAAAGACAAATACTGCATGATCTCGCTCAGATGTGGAATCTCAAAAAGCTGATCTCATAGAAATAGAGAACAGAATATTGGTTACCACATTCTGGGGAGGCTAAGTGGGTGGGGAGGGGGAGGACAGGGAAAGCTTGTACAAAATTACAGTTTGATAGGGAAAATAAGTTCTCATGTTCTATTGCACAGTAGGGTGACTATTACAAAATTGTATATTTCAGTATCTCAAAATAACCAGAAGAGAGGATTTTTTAATGTTCTCACCATAAGAAAATAATAAACATTTGCAGTGACATGCTATATACCCTAATTTAATCATTACACAATGTATACATATATCTAAACATCACAGTGTACCCCATAAATATGTACAATTATTATGTGTCAAGTAAAAATAAAATAAAAAGAAGAACTCTTGGTTTAGATAAAATTTACAGTGACTGCATCACACACAAGCAGAAAAGGTGTCGTCTCTGAAACCATTTAAATGGAAGAGGAGATGATCTAGTCTGGAATACTGTGTCAGATGATGCAGGAGAAACTCAAGGAACTGATGTTCAACATGCTGTGGTGACACTTCAATAAAGCAGTTTAAAAAGAGGTGTTGAATACATTTATTTTACAAAATGCAAGAATGCAATCTTCCAAACCAGTACATTATCTTATATATACACTTATAAATAAATACATGGAACTACAATAAATTAAATATTTACAAAAAACAGGTAAACAGTCATCTATTTCATCAAATTCATTTAAACATTTATATAATTACCATGTTTTCCCCCTAAAAATATTTCTTTCTTAGATATTCCATTGAAAAATTAGGCTTTCATATAATCAAGATTGCCTTCAATTCAACTAAACACAAGATGTTTGCTTTTTTTTTTCTTTTTTTTTTTTTTTTTGAGACAGAGTCTCACCCTGTCGCCCAGGCTGGAGTACAGTGGCACAATCTCGGCTCATTGTAACCTCCACCTCCTGGGTTCAAGCAATTCTCCTGCTTCAGTCTCCCAAGTAGCTGGGATTACAGGCACCCGCCACCACGCCCAGCTAATTTTTTTGTATTTTTAGTAGAGACGAGGTTTCACCATGTTGGTCAGGCTGGTCTCGAACTCCTGACCTCAGGTGACCCACTTGCCTTGGCCTCCCAAAGTGCTTAGGATTACAGGCATAAGCCACTGTGCCCAGCTAGATGTTTTTATCAAATAGTTCCAGCTTTTGTGTGGAAAACGTATTATTGGGGTGGGGGGAGCTGAACGACTAGAAGCAGGAAGATCAGTTAGGAGACCAGTGTCACAGCAAAGAAGAGATGCTATTGCCTTGGGTGAGGCAGGCTAGATGGAGTAGATAAGCAGGGGACCATCTTTTTGGAGGAAGAGCCAATATGACTTGTTTATTAATTGAATGAATAAGAAAAAAATATGGATTACTCAGACGTCTGGGTTTGAGTAACTAGATAGAGTGTTACTGAATGTATTTGACTATTACTGAGTAACTGGATCAAGTGCTACTGAATGTTTTTGACTCTCAGTCTGGGAGATGGGATGGAGTTAGAAAGCATATTTGATTTGTATATGTTAAATTTAAAACTCCTCTTGTGTATGCAATTGAATATGTTAAGATAATATAAGCCTGGAGTGGAGAAAAGTTCATCTAAGTGCATATCAGCACATAGGTAGTGTTTGAAGCCACGGGATTAGATGAAATCACCTAAGGACAGGGATGAAAGAGAAAAAAAGAAGGCTCAGTACATGAAACAGAAAAGCAGAAACCAACAAAGAAGAGACTGAGGTGGGAAGAAAGCAAGGAGTGTACATTAAGCCCCTATTATGAGCCCTAAAACTACATAGATAAACTCCAGTTTAAATTCCCAAGTTGCATTGAAGCATTTTACTTCCCTTTTTCACAAAGTCCCACTGGAAAGTCACATTAGCCCTAAAAACAGGAAATTGTACCATTCACAGTCCTTCAAAAACTTCTTAACGGTGATGGTACAGATTAAATGGATTGAGAGAGGGCCCAAGAACATGTAAATGAAAACGCTGACCGGAGAGGAGGCAGAACCTCAGCAGCACCTCAAGCCTTAAATGGCAAGGGAACAAGACAAGTTTTGGCTTTAGGGCTGATGGGACGACATGAGGTTTCTCAACCCTGTGAACAAAAGAATTGGGTGCCAGAAAACCTGGCACAAAGGTCGAACTAACTACAAAGAGAGGGATCGCAGGGAGACTGAAGGAAGGAAATTGTTTAAAGGAAAGAAATGATTTGATGAAAGTGGCGTTTGGGGAATATTAATCTGATAGCGGATAAGCTAATGAATGCGAAAAGGAAGACAAGCAGGTAATTAGGAGTTACAAGTGCACAGGTGAAAAGAAGAAACAGAAACACAAGAGAAAAGAACTGATTGCCTGGAAATGGTATGAGAAGACAAGATTCCAGTAGTATATTGTGGATAGAATGGTCCATTTATATTGTGTAAAGTCAGTTATATAGGTTTTAAAAATAAAGAATTTGCACTCCTTGCTTTAACTTAATTCAGGCTTCTCCTTAAAGATGCCATCATCCCAATGCCCCTGAGTCACCCTTATTCCCTTCGAGTTCTACCGAGCTCTATGTGCTCATCAGTGAATTACTCCACTGCCTGTGTCTACTTCAGATATTCTCATGTGCAGTATACTACTGAATAACATGTGAATTGTAGATGTCCATCCATTTGAATTCATTCTGGACAATATCACAACTGGTTCCTTGCTGAGGCCATATGCTATTTACAGAGACTCAAAACACTACAGTTTTCTCCTTGCTTCACTCCACTCTAAGTCCATTTTTATCTGTTTAGTGCACATCCTTTAATTTATAACCATTGTTCTCCCCCATGCAGAAACAATTTGTACTATAAACATGGAATGAATTTTTCCTCTCTTCCATCTCCCTGCCAGAATCCTCAGCAAACTCATCATCCAATTCAATGCCTCTGTTTGTAATTAAAGCTATTGTCTCTCAGCTTATGATGGCCAGAAGATAAATAAGTTTGGGCCCAAATTCAAATTACAGTGACCCCAGCACATCTATAGACCTACTCTGTAATTATTCTTCACTTCCTAAATATATAACTGGAATAGACAACTTAGCAACTAGCAGAACCCATACATTGGCTATCTGATCTGTGGAGGTAGGCTAGTATGGTAAGAAGAGACAAATGAAAGTCTGGAACATCCCCTCTCTAATAAGCCATATCAACATAAAACCAAATCATAAAAATTAGTATCAAGAGCAAAAAAAATATGTAGGGGTGATAATATCTATCATACCCATTTAAACTATTTGTTCAACAGAACAGATTATACTAGAAAAAAATTAAACATAAATAGTCTATTTAGCCTATGCAACATCTTGGAATATGACTGTAGTGGATCTTGAAGAATGACAGCAGATC
Source organism: Macaca nemestrina (assembly GCF_043159975.1). NCBI lineage: Eukaryota > Metazoa > Chordata > Mammalia > Primates > Cercopithecidae > Macaca > Macaca nemestrina. The sequence goes on from NC_092126.1 coordinate 105,126,939, forward strand.
ATCCAAAATGCAAACATGTGACTCCAACTGCAGATGCAATTTAAGATGTAATATTTCTACTGGAGCAAATCATCATAGCCCCGGCATCTTGGGTGCTATTGACTTGGCAAAGGGTTTTTTTCTCCGTGTCAATTTGGAAGAACCACCAGAATGTGTTTGCTGTTGCTCATCAGGGCAAACAGTTCATGTTCACTGCCTTGCCTCAAAGCCACGCTAGCTCTGCTACCCTTAGCCTTAAAACACTCTGCAAAGATCTGGGACATCTTGACATCTCACCAAATGTCCCATTTGTACACTATTTTGATGACATTAAGCTGGTTGGACCTGAGGAAATATCAGCAGCGAGTACTTTTTACTTGGCTTAGTAAGATACATGAGAGAGCAATAAACTCCACAAAAATTCAGGGGGCTACCACTTCAGTGAGGTTTCCGCAGCTCAGTGGTCTACAGCAGGCTGGGACATCCCTCCAGGTCAAAAACAAGTTACTGCACCTTCTATTGAATGTAACTAAAAAAAGAGGCGCAATTCACATGTTGGTTTTTTGTGAATTAAGAGGTAATACATACCACTGTTGAATGTGTGCCTCTCATTTTCTGAAGAATTCACAAACTTACTAGTTTTTGAATGGAGTTGAAGTAAGTAAAGCTCTGCAGCAATTCTACAAGCTGCTCGGCCACTCAGGTCTTAGGACCTAGCATATCTAGTACCACTTGAGCCCCTACAACAAATGGAGCCCCAGGGAAGCATCAATAAGTGAATCACAACACACATCTGTGCAGCTTAAGAGAAAAGTCACTTTCTCACATGTGGATTACTATTCTCCTTTTGAGAGAAAGCTCCTGAGAGAGAATGAACATTACGATTGAAACCAAATGATCATGTGATCTGAGTTACTTATCATTAACCTGGCTCACCAACCCACTAGGTTAAGTATGCAAAGCAGTAAACCATCATCAAATGAGTCAATCAATATAATAGACTGAGCTTCTACATGTCAAAAAACACAGTAGTAAATTGCATGAACAGTGGCTTAGATTCCTTCAACACATACTCCTCTGTGTTGCCTTCTCTTACTTAATCCTAATTAAGAATTGTTTATGACCAGCTAACTGGCAAAGAAAAGCACTGAATCTGGTTAGTGAATGGTTCAGTACAATATGCTGACACCAAATGAAAGTGGACTGCTGCATGACAAGCCTAATCAGAAGTGTCCCTGGAAAGAACATCCTCCCAGTGAGCAGAGCTTTCAAACAATACATTGTGTTACACCCTATGTTTAAACTGAGATGCAACTCAGATATATGCTGATTCATGGCCACTGGGGCTAACAGCTTAGTAGGATGGTCAGGAACTCAGAAAACTGAGGAATTTGAAAACTGGTGACAAGTTGTTCTGAGAAAGAAGTATATGGGTAGACTTCTCAGAATTAGCACATACATGTTCACTATTAGGCATCTACTTCAGAGGAGGCTTTCAATAATCAAGTGGACGAGATGACATGTTCTCCAAATGGCAACAAACACTCCTTCCCCAGCCACTCAGGGCTTGCTTAATGGGCCTGTGTACAAGGGAGCAAAGTGGCAAAGATGAAGGCTCTGCAAGGGCTCAGCAAAAGTAATGTTCCTCGTAACATATTAATCTGCATTTCACTGATTACTAATGATGCTGAATATCTATTCATATCATTATGAATCTCTTTATAATACACAGATTAACTGTTATATATGATGCAAAATTTTACAGCTTTTGTTAGCATACAAATTTTATTTATGATTTCTGGAGGATATAAAAGTTTCTAATTTATATGTAGCCAAACTATCAGTATTTCCTTTTATGGTTTATTTCATTGCTCTTCTACTCAGAAAAGCTTTCTTTGCCCATATTTAAACATATTCTCTTCCAGCTGTTTATGGTTTCTTTTTGGTATATAATTCTTCAATCCATCTGGAATTGGCTTTTGTACGGTGTAAGTAGAGAAAATAATTTTTCTCCACACAGTTAACCAATTATCCAGAGTACATATTTCTTTAAAAAATACTTCTTTTAAAATCAAAGCAGTTTTTTCTTTTTTTTTAATTTCACTGATTGCCACATTATTAGCAATATTATGGGGAAGGAAAAAAAAAAAAAAACTCTAGGAAAACCTGATCCATCAGGAACCACTGACATTTCAGGCTCACGGCAAACCTATACAATCAACTTACAAGACTATTCATCCTCTAAAAGGATTATCATGTTGAGAGATGCATAAGGCCCTATTTTATCGCCTGTCATAGTAATATGAGTATGAAGCTATTCGGAGAAATAGGTGGACATTTGTGAGCCATCATATCATTTTTATCTGATCTTGACAGCTCAATTTCACCACCTGTCTCATGCTAGATAGATCTCAGAGCTGACATCATAGAAAATGTGCTCAAATGTAAAATGTAATCCATAAAAAGCCAATGGTGATGATGATATGCAGAAAAACATATTTGCATAATGGAGCAAAGGTCATCCTGGGCTACGAATATGAGGCTTCCATTCTCAGGCAGACGGGCAGCACTGTGATTTGTTAAGGGCTCCAGCTGCTAGTGCAGTTTCAAGGGACAAGTAAGGAAGGGAGAACAATTTTCTGTATAAACTCATCACAGAGAATTTTAACGTATCTCTAGCCTGAAGGCTGGCTCTCTTTTGCATACCTTTATATTCAACCTTGCATTTTATATGCACATGAATACAATACCTGGGCTGCAAAGCACAAAGGAACAGGTACTATTTTCCGTAGTCTGCACCAGCTGCCTATTCATTTCTGACAATAATTTATATTACTACATTTAATCTAAAAGTCTAAAAAGATGTGAATTTTCACTTCCTCAAGGATCCCCTTAATCCCTTCTTAACTAACTAGTACCCATTGCTAACATTTCCTTTAGTTTTTCTTCATTTTATATATACATATATATGTTTAATTATAGGAGTGAAATATGCTTATTATAACAGCCTAAAAATACAAATGAGTAAAGATAAATAATCTCCCCATCACATCCTCCTCAGATAACCAATTTGGTATTGTTCTTTCATATCCATTTTTTTAAATTATTATTTTTTTGAGACAGAGTCTCACTCTGTTTCCCAGGCTGGAGTGCAGTGGCGCAACCTTGGCTCACTGTGAGCTCCGCCTCCCGGGTTCACGCCATTCTCCTGCCTCAGCCTCTCGAGTAGCTGGGACTACAGGCGTCCACCACCACGCCCGGCTAATTTTTTGTATTTTTAGTACAGAGAGGGTTTCACCATGTTAGCCAGGATGGTCTCGATCTCCTGACCTCGTGATCCGCCCGCCTCGGCCTCCCAAAGTGCTGGGATTACAGGTGTGAGCCACCGTGCCCAGTCCCATATCCATTTTTTAATGAAACTGTATACAAATACATGCAAATAGAAGTTTTGCCATTTTGCTTTACAAACGTAACTTCATAATTAACATATAACTCTGCCCTTGCCTTTTTTCACTTATCTATATACAATGAACATCCTTCCAAGTTAATCAAATGAATCATTTATATCATAGCTATACCATTATTTACTGAAGCATTTCAATACCAATGGATATTAACTATATTTCGAGTTATTATACCACTTAGAAATAATGCTGCATTGAATAACCTCAAGCATATATCCTGAACAATTCACACTTTTATTTCTAGTGGCTAAATCAGATGCAAGCCTGTTAAAATCAAAGCAATGTATATTGTTAATAGTCATAGATGTTTCCAAATCACTTAAATCACTTTTTAAAAGGCTGCAGCAACTCACATTTCCTCACGCAGTATTTAAAAATCACTGTGAAAAGTAGCTCTGCTAACTACTATACCACCAACTCTAAAAGCGACTTTGGATTTCCAGTTCTGCCAAGATGGAGTAGGATCAAAACAAGTACAGGAAGACTCTGAAAGGTAGAAAGAAGGTGGACTGGCTACAGAATGAAGGACCTGAGGAATAACATAGCAGTAAGTCTCCTTCCCTTCTTTATTGCCTCTCATGTATCCCAACAGGGTGCTAGACAAGCCTGCAGCCCAGAACTGCCCCCTAAAAAAAGCTCTAAGAAAAGCCTGTTTTCCCTGGCCAAAGGACCAATGAAAAAAGATGGCCTAACAACAGAAATTCTTTCTGGCAATGTGTCCTACTCTGGCGACACACCAACAGAAAATCACATACAACCTTTTCCTTCCCAGTCCTCCACAGTTTTAGTGGGACCCTGGGAATTTGATCTTCTACCTTAACCCACCCCCAGGGAAGGCCCACTTCAATTCCCCAACTGAGAAGTATAGGCAAAGCAGAATAGGGAGCTAATATTCCATCCCCTGCCAAGTGGAAGCGGTCAACAGTTACTCAATTCCCGTAAAGGGGTAGTGCCTAGAAGACTCAGTAGAGAGCTGATCGTCCATTCCCTGCCCAACAGAAGCAGGCCATTCTTTAATTTCCCTGCTGTGACAGTATTAAGGTGTCTGCTTGGGAAGCTATCTTCCATTCCCAACCAGCAGAAGCAGACAGTGATCTGATTCCCCTACAAAATTAGTGTCAGTGAGGTGCAGCAACCAGCAACAAAACCTACACTCAGCAACAATAAGACTTAATGACACAGAGCAAGTTGAGGATTCAAGACCTAGGCAAAATGTCCAGGATGTGATCTGAAATCACTCATAAAAATGAGTGGAAAATCGCATGAATCAAAAAAGACCATCAACACATACTATAGTAGTATGAATCAGATGCTAGAATGATCTAACAAAGATTTCAAAGCAGATATCTTAAAAACTTTTCCAAAAGCATTGTAAATTCTCTTAAAACTAATGAAATTGTTTAAAATCTCAGATGAGGAAAAAGGTTATAAAAAAGAACCAATGTACAATATAGAACTGAAAAAAATACAATAACTGAAATGAAAACCTCACTGGATAAGCTCAATAGCAGAGTGTAGACAGAGAACAGAATCAGTGGACATGAGTACAAATAAATTAAACTTATGAAATCTGAAAAACAGAGAAAATAGACAAAAGAAAAAAATAGAGTCTCAGGGATCAGTAGGAGAATAACAAAATACCTTATATTCATATCATCAAAGTCCCAAAAAGGGGAAGAGAAAGAAAATGGAACTGAACAAGTATTCAAAGAAATCATGGCTGAAAAATATCCAAATCCAGCAGAAGACATAAATCTATATATTCAAGAAGGTGATCAGACTCCAAATAGGATTAAACCAAATAATCCATACCAAAGATACATCACAATTAAACTTCTAAATCCTAAAGGCAAAGAAAATATCTTCAAAATAGAGAAAAAACACATTACTTATAAAGGAATACTAACGGAAATAACAGATTTGAAACCATGATATGAAACCATGATATGAAACCATAGGGGACAGAAGAAAGTAGAAAAATTTTAAAGATTGAAAAGAAAAAAAAACTGTCAACTACAAGTTCTAAATGCAGTAATCTTCAGGCATAAAGTGGGAATAAGATTTCTCAAAGAAAAAGTAACCATTTTTTTTCAACAGCAAACATACCCTTAAAAAAATGTCTAAAGAAAGTTCTCTAATCCTAAAGAAGTGATAATAGAAGGCTAAGAATATAAAAAAAGAAGAACATCAGAATGGGTAAATTAGAGGTAGATGTAACAGTCTAATTTACTTCTAATAAATTTCTTAAATATTTGATGATTAAAAGCAAAAAATATAACACCATCTGATAAACTGCTCAATGCATGCAGAGAGAACTTCCTTAAGACAATCTTTTTTTCTTTTTTTGAGAGGTAATCTTGCTTGTTGCCCAGGCTGGAGTGCAGTGGCACAATCTTGGCTCACTGCAACCTCCACCTCCCAGGTTCAAGCAACTCTCCTGCCTCAGTCTCCCAAGTAGCTGGGACTACAGGCGCCCACAACCATGCATAGCTAATCTTTGTATTTTTAGTAGAGAAGGGGTTTCACCATGTTGGCCAGGCACCGTGTCTGGCCAAGACAATTATATTTTAAAAGCAGGGATAGTAAAGGGAAAGTATGGAAAATAAAAGGAAACTAAGAGGCTATTATAAGTTATGTATGTATATTGCAACAACTAGAGCAACCACTAAGGAAACTATGCAAGGTGATATACTCAACAGTGCTATAAATAAATAAAAGAATCCCAAATGTTCAGATAACCCAAAGGAAGCTAAGTAAAGAGAAACAAAATAAAGAATAAAATGTCAGACTTAAACCTTGACATAACAGTAATCACCTTAAATGTAAATGTAAATGTAAATGGTCCAAATATACCAACTAAAAGGCAGAAACGGCAGAGGTGATACAAAATTATGACCCAACAATGTGCTGTCTATAAGAAACTTGCCTTATATGCAATGATATAGATAAGTTTAAAGTAAAAAAAAAATGAAAGCAAGTATAAAATGCAAACATTAATTTAAAATAAAGGCAGGAGTGGCTGTATCAATAGCAAATGAAGTAAACTTCAGAGAAAAGCATTAGAAACAAAGATGGACTTACATAATGATAAAAGCATCTGTACACAAGAAAACATAATACCCTAAGTAAGTATGCAGCAAACAACGAGGCCTCCAAATACAGGAAGCAAAAATTGTTAGAGCTGAAAAGAGAAACAGACAAAGCCACAATTATAACTGCAGACTCCAACACCCTACTTTCAGAAATTGATAGAAATACTAGAAAGAAAAACAGTAAGAATAGAGAATATCTAAACAACACAATGAAAGAAATCTAATTGACATATAAAGAACATCCCCACCAAAAAGAAGCAGAATGTACATGCTTTTCAAGCACCCTGTACCATTCACCAAAATAGAGCATACATTAAACTACAAGACAAACCTCAACAAATTTAAAAGGACTAAAATCACAGAAAGTGTGTTCTCTGACCATAATAAAATCAAGTTATATATCAATAACATAATGACAACAGAAAAACTTCTAAATATGTGGAAATTAAACAAGACATCTCTAAATAATACATGGATCAATGAGGAAGTTTCAAAGGAAATTAAAAAGATACATTAAACAACATAATTTTTTTTAAAAAAAATCCGAATCTATGCAAATGCTATAAAAGCATTTGAGAAAGAGAGTTATAGGACTAAATGCTACATGAGACCTTTTACAAAGAGAAAAGGTTTCAAATCAATAATCTGTTTCTGCTTTCAGAAAGCAGAAAAAGAGCAAAACAAAGCAAGCAGAAGGAAAATATAATAAAAATCAGAGAATGAACTGAAAACAGAAAAATGATAGAGAAAACAAAAAGCTGGTCACAAAAAAAACCATGATAATTAATAAATCTCTAGCAAAACTGATAAAAATAAAAACAGAAGAGGTACACATCATCTATATCAGGAATGAAAAGGGATATCACTACAAATACTTCAGTAGTAAAAAGATAAAATGGAATACTAGAAAAAAAGTATATTTAATAACACAATAATTTAGAAAAAATGGACTAATTTCTCAAAACCCATAAACTACCAAAACTCGACCTAGTAAAATGTTAAAATATGCACGGTCTTGCAATTTAAAGAAATTGAATTTGTAATTTAAAAGTTCCTGAAGATAAATCTGCAGGCCCCAATGGATTCGCTAGAGAATTCCACAAAAAATTTAAAGAAAAATTAACAAATTTCATACAGTCTCTTCCAGAAAACAGAAACAGAGGGCATACATCACAATTCATTTTATGAGGCTAGTATTATAGTAATACTAAGAGGAAAGAAGGGAAGGAGGGAGAAAGCAAGCAAGCAAACTATAACCTAGTATCTCTCATGAACTTAAAAGTAAAAATCCTCAACAAAATATTAGCAAATCAAAACCAGCAAAATATAAAAGAATTAACACACTGTGACCACATGAGATTACTCTAGGTATGCAATTGCTGCAGAATTTGAAAAACAATTAATGTAATATAGTATAGAAACAGCTAAAAAAATCACATTGTTATATTAATTGATAGAGAAAAAGCATTTGACAAAATCCAACACCCATTCATGATGAGAGAAAAAAAGCTCTAAGAAAATTGGAGATAAAGAATAAGAATGGGGGCCAGACGCGGTGGCTCAAGCCTGTAATCCCAGCAATTTGGGACGCCGAGACGGATGGATCACGAGGTCAGGAGATCGAGACCATCCTGGCTAACACGGTGAAACCTTGTCTCTACTAAAAAATACCAAAAAAAACTAGCCGGGCGAGGTGGCGGGCGCCTGTAGTCCCAGCTACTCGGGAGGCTGAGGCAGGAGAATGGCGTGGACCCGGGAGGCGGAGCTTGCAGTGAGCTGAGATCCGGCCACTGCACTCCAGCCTGGGCTACAGAGCGAGACTCCGTCTCAAAAAAAAAAAAAAAAAGAATAAGAATGAGAGTGACCTTCCTCCACTGATAAAGAATATCTACAAAAAATCTAGAGTAACTTCATACTTAACAGTGGAGGCCTAAAACTGTCTTCCCTACAAAGCCAGAAACAAGGCAAGAACATCTGCTCTCACCACTCTTATTCAACATTGTACTGGAAATTCTAAATACTATAATAAGGCAATAAAAATAAAGGGCACACAAACAAGAGAGAAAAAAATAAAACTGTCCGCATTTACAGATGACATGATTGGCTATATAGAAAATCTCCTGGAATCAGAAAGAAAAGAAAGAGGAAGGAAGGGAGGGAGGGAGGAAGGGAGGGAGGGAGGAAGGGAGGGGAAGGAAGGAGGGAGGGAGGGAAGGAACGAGAAAAAAAAACCTAGAACTGATAAGTGAGTTTAGTAAGGTTGTAGAACATAAAATCAACAAACACATCAATTAAATGTGGAAACTGAAATTAATGATGCAATACCATTTACAATTGCTCCCCTCCAAAAAGAAATACTACGTATGTACTTAACAAAACATGCTGAAATTATAGAATGCTAATGAAAGAAGGTTAAAAAAAAAAAAACTAAATAAATAGAGACACCACATTCAAGGATCAGCAGACCATAGAGTAAATATATCAACTATCCTTGTATTGATGCATTAGTTTAATGATAGCCCAGTAAGGTTTTGGCAAATATAAACAAGCTCATTTCAAAGCTTATATGGAAAAGCATATAGGTCCCAGAACAGCTAAAACAATCTTGACAAAGAAGAATAAAAAGAGGAGATCACTCTGTCCAATATTAAGCCTTATGATGATCAAGTAATCTTAATTACAGTAATCAAGACAATGTTGTATTGATAAAGGGACAGACACACAGATCAATTGAAAAGTTTAGAGAACCCAGAAGCAGCCCCATACAAATACACCCAAATGATGTCTGACGATGTACAAAAGCAATTTAATGCAGGAAAGATAGCCCTTTTAACAAATAACACCAGAGCAATTAAATATCCACAGGCAAAAACCAAAACCAAAACCAAAAGAAAACCTCTAACTAAGCTTTATACTTTATATGGAAATTAACTCAAAATGGATTACAAACTTAAATGTAAAGCGTATAATCATAAAAAATATTTTTTAAAACATGGGAGAAAATCTTTGGGATCTAGACAGAGTTCTTACTCTTGACATCAAAAATACAAACCACTAAAGGAAAAATTGATAAAGTGAACCCATTAAAATTCAAAACTTTGGTTCTGTAAAATATCCTGTTAAGATGACAAGTTACACACGAAGAGAAAAATTTGCAAACCATATATCTAACAGTGGACTCATATCTAAAATATATAAAGAACTCTTGAAATTCCATCTTTGGCCAGTAGAGGCTCCTTCACATTGGCTCCTGCATTCCTTTTAACATGACCTTAGAAGTCTCTGATAAATTCCTCGCTTTCAGGACTGACATGCCCCAGCCTCAATTTGTTCATTTCTGGTCTAAATGCAAAGCTGTGCCAGGGACTTGGAACCTATTTATACAAGAGACCATGATTTGAGTAGAAAATGGTATTTAGGAATTAAAACTTGAATTCAGTGTTATAAACTGAATTCTGTTCCCTCCAAAATTCATATGCTGAAGCCCTAACCCTCAATGTGACTATATTTGAAGATGTGTGTGTTTGGAGATAGGGCTGTATTTGGAGATTTAAGGGGGTAATTAAGGATAAATGAGGTCACGCTGGGGGGGCGCCTGATCCAGTAGCAATGGTGTACTTAAAGGGGAAAAGACACCATGAGTGCGCAAACACAAAGCAAAGGCCATGTGAGGACACAGGAAGAAGGCAGCCCTCTATGTAAGCCAAGAAGAAAGACCTCACCAGAAACCAAACCTGCTGGCACTTTGATCTTGGATCTGTAGCTGATGAAACTGTGAGAAAATAAATGTATGTGGTTTAAGTTGCCCAATCTGTGGTACTGTTATGACAGCCTAAGCAAACTAACACAAGAAGATAAAACTATGAAATATATAATTTCTTTAAAAAGACAGAAAAATAAATGAGTTTATGCTAACACTTTAGAGTCAAATTAAAGATGAGATAATTTTACTTATATTTTTATAATTGTACATTTTACACTGATAACATTGGTTATTACTGGAATTAGCATAATTATTAGTTTTCTCTTACCATATATATAGAGACTATATATACACACACACACACACACACAAACACACACACCATAGAGACATATATATACCATATATAGAGAGGTCACATACATATACACACACATAGACACACACCATATATAGAGACCATATATATACACACACACCGAAGAGAGCATATATATATACACACACACAAACAGACACACACACACCATCTATATATATGTAATAGTTTCAAATGGCAATACATATATGAACACTGACAACAAGAACACTGAATGCAGTTTAAGGTTTCTTAATGGGATTTTGGTCACTAAAATATATTACGATAGAAATATTCTGCCATAATACCGTGATTTAAAAGCACTCGCTTTAAATCTCTCTTCCCTGGGGAATCATACCACAAACTTGACACACAGATTGTTTTCAATTTTTCAAGGCCACTTTATTTTTCTCATTTTTATTTTTAACATTATATAAAACATTTACATGCTTCTTAAGTCTAGACCATAAAGCAGGTACATTCAGAGAAGCATAGCTCATTCCTGCCCCTGCACCTTCCTTATTCTCTTCCTAATCCTGTAAATTGTCACTCTTGTAATTTATTTAACTTTCCATTCTGTCTTTTGTAAAATATTAGTAAAGGCACATATATTCTCTGTTTTTACCCCCTTTCTTAGACAAAAGGTATTAACAGTATGCTACGAATACTATTCTACATCTGACTTTCATCAGGATAATAATGTCTTGTAGATGATCCATGGCTGTGTACAGACATCTTCCTTGTGCCTTTCCACAGCTGTGCAGCCCTCCATTCTGGGGATGGTGGTGGTTGGCAGAATGCTAAAGATCCCCCTGCCCCCAAAGCCCCACCATCCTGGCTATTCAAATACTAATCTGGATACTTCAGCTGGTACCCAACTTACAATGATTCAACTTGCAATTTTATGATATGTCAGTTTGAGAAGGTGCAAAAACAATATTCAGTAGAAACCATACATGGAATACTCATACAACTATTCTGCTTTTACTTTCAGGGTGGTATTCAATAAATTACATGAGATATTTTACACTTTATTATAAAAAAAAGGCTTTGTGGGCAGTTTGCGGTGGCTCACACCTGTAATCCCAGCACTTTAGGAGGCCAAGGCAGGTGGATCACTTGAGGTCAAGAGTTCAAGACCAGCCTGGCCAACATGGTGAAACCCCATCCCTACTAAAAATACAAAAATTAGTCAGGCATGGCAGCGCACATCTGTAATCCCAGCTACTCAGGAGGCTGAGGCAGGAGAATCACTTGAACCTGGGAGGCAGAGACTGCAGTGAGCCGAGATCACACCACTGTACTCCAGCCTGCACGACAAAGTGAGACTCCATATCGAAAAAATAAAAAATAAATAGGCTTTGCATTAGATGATTTTGCCCAACTACAGGCCAATATAAGTGTTCTGAGCACATTTAAGGTAGGCTGGGCTAAGCTATGATGTTCAGTAGATTAGATGTATTGCATTTTTGACATGATATTTTCAACTTATGATGGATTTATTGAAATGCAACCCCCACTGTAAATCAAGGAGCATCTGTATTGGGAAGTGAGTTTGAAGACATAATTAAAGTCCCAATTCCATTAATCTTAAGATATATAGATTATCTGAGTGAGCCTAAGCTAATCAAGTGAGACATTTAAAATTCATTTTATCTGATTGATGGCAGAGGAGGGAAGTCAAAGATGTTCGAAGTATGAGGGGGATGAGTCTCTGCTTTTCAAGGCATGAGAAGCAATCTTGCTGGCCACCAAGAGAAAGTAAACAGGTATGCAGTAAATGTCAATGAAGAAGAAGGACAGATTCCTGAAGCTGAGAGTGAACCGCAGCCAAACACCAGCAAGAAAGTGAGGATGTCAGTCCAAAGACTGCAAGAACATGAATTCTGCCAAGAATCAATGAGCCTGGAAGAGGACTCCGAGCCTCAACTGAGAATCTCAGCACCAGCCAACACCTTGACATCAAGTATGTGAGATGTGGGCAGAGGATCACTCAAGCCCAAGAGTTCAAGACCAGCCTGGACAACACAGTGAGACCCTGTCTCTATCAAAATATTTTAAAAATTATCTGGGCATGATGGCATACACCTGTAGTTCCAGCTACTCTGGAAGCTGAAGTGAGAGGATCGCTTGGGCCTGGTGTGCGGCCCAAGGCTGCAGTGAGCTGTGATTACACCACTGCACTCCAGCCTGGGCAACAGAGTAAGACTCTGTCTCCAAAAATACACATGGAAATTTGTTGTCTTGTTTGTTATATAGGTAGGTATATCATAGCCCCAATTTTGCCTCTTGACCTACAAAGCCTACTTTCTCACTGTTAACAGGAAAAAAAAAAAAAAAAAAATGCCAACCCCTAAGCAATACCAGACTCTGCTCAGTACTCCAGAACAAGTAAAAACCTGGATCTAGAAACACACATTAAACCAAATTGTCAGGGCTCCTCTGGGCTTCAACATAGCACAGATCAGATGGTTCAGAAGGTGTTAATCAGAAAGCATCAGAACATGAAGCGAACTTGAGGAGCATCTAGAACAGCTCCTCCTTTTAGAGGAAAGAGTTACAAGCCCGGAGAAAGACCTGTCCTTCCTAGGACCAGTCCACAAACTCTCATCCCCTTCCCTGCTCCTCCTTCTGAGCCTTCAGCTACTTATTCCAGAATCTCACAATAAGGAAAATTACAACCAAACCACTGGTCTAATATTGACTCACAAAGGTACAAACCAGAACCATCTCAACACCCTACTTTGGACTGTTCTCAGATCTAGGGCTGTGTTAGCCCATTCTCACACTGCTGTGAAGAAATATCTGAGACTTGATAATTTATAAAGGAAAGAGGTTTAATTGATTCACATTGCTGGGGAGGCCTCAGGAAACTTACAATGATGGCAGAGGGTAAAGGAAAAACAGGCACCTTCTTTACAGCCGGCAGGATGTAGTGAGTGCCAGCATGGGAAATGCCAGATGCTTATAAAACCATCAGATGTGGTGAGACTCACTCATTATCACAAGAACAGAATGGGGGAAACCACTCCCATGATCCAATTACCCCCACTTGGTCCCACTCCTGACACATGAGGATTATAGGGATTATAATTCAAGGTGAGATTTGGGTGGGGACAGAGAGCCAAACCATATCAAAGACACACAAGTCATTTCTCATCCCACCATAGTTTCAGAGGTCTTCTCTGGGTCCTCAGTACTTCCAAGCTGAGATTACAAGTGAAATATTAAACCCCTGGAAAAACCCTTAAAAAAATATACCAGATACACAGAGACCAAGAAACACCCTGCAACTACTAATACAACAGGCACTAAATTGAAGTTATTGATGAAACCATCAGAGAAAATCTTACCTTGCTTGGCAACTGAGCAGCAACATCTCACGGTTATAAATCAAAATATATAGAAGAACCAGGAAGGCTTTTGCTCTAATGTATGTTGAGGGGCTGTCGAGTAAACGGATAACTGTGGAGACAAAATCCTGTGGAAGACATTTAAAATTTTTTTTTGAGAGAACATAACAAAATAGGGCAGTCTCAATTCTCAGAGTAAACAGACTATAATAATCAAGCAGATGGCAGAAAGTAAAATAATATCAACTACTGTTTTCGCATTCTCAATTTGTGCTAGATCCCATAACTAAATTTTAATACTATCTCATTTAAATCTGAAAATTAGTCATAAAAAGTTGATAATATTGTCCCCGCTTTAAAGAGAAAAAATGAGTATTGAAAAGTTAAGCAATTTACCCAAATTCAGAGTTGGATAAAATCCAGGCCAACTGAATGACAAAGCCTGCCTGTTAACTACTCAATCACACAACTGGAAATGTGGCAGCAAATAATACAACTGTCAGTCACAACTGCATGTAGATATAAATCTCCAAGAAGAGCTGCATATAGAGAGATCATATCTCTAGTCTACACATCCGAGGGCTTAACAGACATAAAATAAAGATAATACTCAATACATGACACAAAGAAACGTATACTCATATAACACTCTTTAATTAAAGGTATAATTCAACACAAAAGACTAAGTATTGACAAGGAATAGTGCTACTTTCCCTTTTAGAAGACAGACTATAAATAATTTCTATAAATATGCAAACAGAACACAGACACACACGCACATACATGGTTAATGAATGTAAGTAGTCAGAAATATAGAATCATAATATCAGCAAGATGGCTACAGAGAACAGGAATATATAAGTTCCCAAGAGAGCTTAAGAGGTGCCAGCACCTAACAGTAACACTGTGTGTCCAAGACAGATTTAAGAAGCTCAATTTTTTTTTTTTTTTCTTTTTGGCCACACTCCAATCCTTTTCTATTTGGTGCTATGTTTCCAGGTAGGAATAATTTACATAGTCATGTATATGCCATGTAAATTCTATGCTACTTAAGGATAAAAACATATCTAAGCATCAGTCTCACCTAGTTCCTGAACCGAATTATCAAAGCCAAAGTATTTATCTCAGGTAAAAAACAAATCAATGCAGTCATCCTTGAGTAGAAGATCTGTTTTCTACCTTTGCAGCAACTAGACAGTAGAAAATCCATCCCCAGAGTCCATTCCTGATTCTAATTTATACTCTATGGTCTAAGGACCACAATCACAAGTCCGTTTCCTCTGTCAACACAACCCCCAACATATACATACATAATTCCAAAGCCATTCAAATTTCCAGCAATTATAGACTGAAAAACTCTTCCAGATTATAAGAGATTAAAAAGACATGATAACTGACTGCAATTCAAGATCTGGAAGTTCTGTAAGGTCTGTAGATTAGCTAACAACACTGAATCAATGTTAATTTCCTGATTTTGAAATTCACAGCTTGTTTCAGTGAAGTAATTAGAATTAGAAAAGCATCACGTCCATAAACTTCTCAAGTGGGTCAGAAAACACACACACACTCACACATCCGTGCACACAAAGTGAAAGAGATAAAGACAGAGAAAGATAAATTATAAAGTAAACATAGTAAAATGTTAACATTTGGTGAATGTAGGCAAAGGATCTATTGCAATCATTTACACTGTATGTCCAAAATCAAACTCAGTGCCTGAGGACCAATATACTAGCCAAACTCAGAAGTCTCAGTACTACCCTTGACCCTTCTTCTTTCCTTTCTTTCATGCCCAATTAACCCCAAGCTCTGTGAAAATGACACCCCTAATATGGCTGTCTTATTTCTATGCACCATTATATCTTTCCTGAATTACTACAACAGGCTTTATTTAATTTTCCTTTATTCCATCTACTCTACAAATTTTAGCCACAGTGGACCCTCTATTAAAAGCAAATGTAACTCACCTATAAAATATTCTCAATAGTTACACAACCATTAAAAAGAAGCTAAAACTCATTATGACATATGAGGCTCTTCATGGTCTGGCTTTTCATTATCTTTCCAAAATCATGTATCATACCATCAACTCCACTGAATACCCTCAACATTCACAATGAGGAAATTAAAAAAAATGAAGATGAGAATATTGAACAAAGGAAAGTGGCAAAGAGAATCTCAGGATTATTCCAAGGTGACAGCCTTCACCAGACAGAAGGCAGCCTACCTGTACAGAAGCTGGTCCAAGGCCCCCAGAGAGAACTCAGGAGAAGAAACTGACAGACTATCTGAAGCACCTGAATGTAATTTGAAACACAAAGTGATGTAAACAAAGAAAGGTTCACTAGATATTGATCTACACAAAATTAACAGACCGAGTACATATGCATGTTGGAGCCTGTCTCATGTCTTACTTCAAAATAAACACCAAACAAATCTAAGATTTAAAAAATAAACACAAAATGATTCAAAGATCTAGAAGAGGCCACGGGAGGTAGGCATACAAACATATATACATACATACATACATACATATTTCAATCTCAGACTGGGGAAAATGTTCGTAAATAATTTATTAGAAAGAATAAAATAAGTGTGAGAAATGTAAATAAAAAATGTTAAATGCCACATAGAAATGAAACGCTATAAAGAAAAAAACCACATGAATTAGAGAAAATATTTGCAGCACATTTTTTTAATAAAGGTGATTTTCTTGATATATAAATATCAATAACTAAGAAAAGAACTAAAGGACTAAGAAAGTAAGAGTACTAGAAACAACTGAAACCTCTGATCTCTTCCATGTGGAATATCACATCAACCAAGGATAATTTAAGGTATTTCAAAAAATACAGAACATAGGAGGCAAGTTTCATATAAAGCTATCCATATAAACCTATTTCATATAAAGACAACAAAAAATGAAAACAAAAAACATTTCAGCTGATAAAAACTCTTTTTTTTTTTTTTAGAGACGGAGTCTCACTCTGTTGCCCAGGTTGGAGTGCAGTGGCGCAGTCTTGGCTCACTGCAACCTCCACTTCCCGGGTTCAAGAGATTCTCCTGCCTCAGCCTCCTGAGTGGCTGGGACTACAGGTGTGTGCCACCATGTCCAGTTAATTTTTTGTATTTTTAGTAGAGAAGGATTTTCACCGTGTTAGCCAGGATGGTCTCGATCTCCTGACCACATGATCTGCCTGCCTTGGCCTCCCAAAGTGCTGGAATTACAGGCGTGAGCCACCGTGTCCAGCCAAAACTCTGATTTTACCTGCTATGGTCTGAATGTTTTTTCCTGCCCCCATTCATATATTAAACTTAATCCCCAATGTAACAGTGTTAAAACGTGGAGCCTTTGGGAGGTAATTAGGTCATAAGGACTACACCCTCATGAATGAAGTTAGCACCCTTATAAAAGAGACCTGAGTTTATTTACCCCTTCCAACATGTAAGGAAACAAAGAAGACACTATCTATGACAAATGGGCCCACACTAGACACCAAATCTGCTAGTGCCTTGATCTTGGACTCCCCAGCCTCCAGAACGGTGAGCAATACATTTCCATTATTTATAAATTACCCGGTCTAAGGTACCTTGTTACAGCAGCCCAAACATACTAAGATACCACTCAACCAAAACAAAAAACAAAACAAAATAAAATTGAGGGAGAGGTAAACTGTACTGTACCAGCTCAATTTGAAGGAACTATCATTAAATAAGCATTTATAGACATCAAAAAGGTCCAAGTCACTTAGTTATACAAGACAAGGAGGTATAGACAGTATACCTTAGGAACACAGATGCAAAAACTCCTCAACAAAATATAAGCACGTTGATCCAGTATATATTAAAGGAATAAAACATGATGACCAAGTGAGGTTTATCCCAGGAATCCAAAGCTGATTCAACATTTGAAAAACAATAAGTGTAATTCATCATAATTAATTGATGAAACAAGAAATATCACATAACAATGAATTACTAATAAAAAAAATTTATAAAATTCAACATCCATTCATGATAAAAACTCTCAGCAACCTAGGAATAAAAGAGACCTCCTCAATGTGAAAAAAGGCAAGTAGAAAAAAAACCTACAGTTAACATCATAATGATGAAAGACTAGGTGTTTCCCCAGAAACTGAGAAGAAAGCAAAGATGTCCACTCTCATCACCCATGATTCAGTATTTTACTGAAAGCTGTAGCCAGCATAAGAAGAAAAATAAATAAAAGACATTTAGATTTCAATGAAAGAAATATTTGCAGATGACATGATTACCTATGTAGAAAATCCCAAGGAATTTACAAAAAAAAGCTTCTATAACTTATGAGTTTAGCAAGATCTGGTATATTTCAATATACCAATAATGAACAACTGGAAAATAAATCCTTTTTAAAGTACCACTTTTCAATAGCTCCAACCACAACAACAACAAAGAAGTATTGCTTTCACCCTAACAAAACATCTACAGAATCTGTACATTAAAAATTCTAAAATCGTGATGAAAGAAAACTTTTCAAACCTATAAATAATGAAAAGACATTCCATGTTCATGTAGTAAGACTCAAGTTAGTCATCAATTCTCCCCAAATTTACCTATAGACTTAATGCAACTTCAGTCAAAATGCCAACAGGGTATTTTGTGGCTATAAACTGAGTTTAAAATTTCTATGGAAAGGTAAAATAAAAACTAGAATATGCAAAACAATTTTGGGAGGATATGCAAGAATCGTACAATAATCTTAAGACATACAAAAAACTATGGTAATCAAAACAATGTAGTATTGACAAAATGATAGACACATAGAACAAGGAAACAAACTAGAGTTTAGAAATATAGTCCATCAGTTTACGATAAAGGTGCAAAGGCAACATTGGAAAAAGGCTAATCATATGACCAAATGATGCTGGAACAACTGAACATCCACAAGCAAAAATGTTAACTTAAACTCATTCCTCACTCCACATGCAGAAATTAACCCAAAATGTATTATACAACTGAATATAAGTCAACTTCATCAAAACGAAAATTTCTCCCGTGAAGGACCCTGTAAGAAAAGACATGCCACATACTCAGAGAAAATATTTGTACCCAGAATATATAAAGAACTCTCCAAACTCAAAATTAAGAAAAAAAAGTTAATGAACAAAATATTTAAACAGACGTTTCACCAAAGAAAATATGTATCTGTCGAATAGATGCAAGGATGCTCAATATAATAATCATTACAGTAGTGCAAATTAAAATCATACTGAGATACAACAATGAACTTATTAGAATGACTAACATGAAAAATGGTGAGTATGTAGAGCAACTGAAGTTTTTCAAACATTGCTAGTGGGAATGCAGAAATGGTACAGGAATCCTGGAAAACAGTTTGGCAGTTTCATTAAAATGTTCAATATATACCTATCATATATGCCTCAACCATCCTACTTCTAAGTATTCTAATGAAATAAAAACTTAAGTTCACAGAAAATCTTGTACAAAAAAATTGATAGCAATATTTAGTTATAATACAGATTGAGTATCCCAAATCCAAAAATCTAAAATCTGTAATGCTCCCAAATCCAAAACTTTTTGAGTACTGATAAAATGCAAGTGGAAAATTCCACACATAAGTACTTAACACAAACTTTGTTTCATGCACTGAAAATATTTAAAATATTGTATGAAATTACCTTGGCCTTATTTTATACAAGGTGTGTATGAAACACAAATAAATTTTGTGCTTAGACTTGGGTCCCATCCCCAAGATATCTCATTATGTATATACAAATATTACAAGACCCAAAAACACTGAAATCTGAAACACTTCTGGTCTCAAGCATTTTGGATAAGGGATATTTAACCTGCAGTCAAAAACCGAAACAGTTCACATGTCCTTCGGTGTGTACATGAATAAATAAACTGTGGTACATCCACATAATGAAACAGTACTCAGCCTTAATGCACTACTGAGACATGCAGTGACATGGATGAATCTTAACTGCACTGTATTAACTGAAAGAAACCAGCTGCAAAGATTATATGCAGTGTGATTCCATTTATATGACATTCTGGAAAAGATAAAGCTATAGGGGCAGGAAGACATCAGTGATTGCCAGGGACTGGGATGGAGGGTGGTTTGCCTAAGAAAAATGCAGCACACGGTCATTCTTTGGGAAACTGGAATTGTTCTGCATCTTTCTGGTGGTGGTAACAAGAGTCTATGCATATATTAAACCTCATAGAACTGAGTCCCCACAAAGGTAAATTTCATTGAAAGTAAATTTCATTACACATAAATTTTAAAATTAAAAAATGATACATATTATACATAAAATATAAACTGTTACTTATAAGTTATATATTATAGTACATATATGTATATATTATAGTACATATATGCATATATTATATGTATATACATATACTGGATTTATTATACATATAATATATGTACATATTATATATTATATACCATTCACAATGTATAACAGCAATAATTACAGTAATGAGTGTTATGCCTTAAATAGTATAGCAACCACCTTTGTAAAGTGAAAACTACACAGGATATAAGAAGCAATAAAATATTTTATCATACTACTGTCAGTCTGAGACTCAAAAGAACAAAAATAAGTGAGGATATAGAAGACCTAAATAACATAAACAATAGGTTAGATATTATGGGTAGATATCAAATTTTATATTCAAATAATGGAACACATATCTTTTTCTTAACATAAAATGATCCTTTAAATTGATCATATAACAGATCATGAAAAAATATTAATATACTCCACAAAGTAAAAATAATTTTTATGATTACAATGCAATAAAACTAGAAATTAGGCTGGCATGGTGGCTTACATCTGTAATCCCAGCACTTTTGGATACTGAGGCAGGAGAATTGCTTGAGCTCAGGAGTTCCAGACCAGCCTGCACAACATAGCAAGACCTCTTCTCTACTTAAAAATAATAATAGTAATAATTAGCCAGGCATGATGGCACATGCCTGTAGTCCTAGCTACTTAGAAGGCTGAGGTGGATGGATTGCTTGAGCCCAGGAGATCGAGGCTACAGTGAGCTATGATCACATCACTGCACTCCAGCCTCGACAACAGAGTGAGACCTTGTCTCAGGGAAACAAACAAACAAAACTAGAAATTAATTAAAACATAAATAATCCAAAAGGCCCTTCTACCTGCAAATTTTTTAAACTCTGTGTTAAACAAACCTTAAGAGAAAATACAAACCAAAATTGCAGAACTTAAAAATACTAGGTCTTATTCATTCTAGCTAACTATATTTTTGGGCCCATTAACCACCCCCACTCTCCTTTCCACTACTCTTCTCAGTTCCTCGTAACCATCATTCTATTCTTTATTTCCATGAGTTCAACTGCTTTTTTTAGCTCTATCTACCCCCAAGTATTTAAAATGGTCTTTTAATTTATAAAAATAATAAAATAAATAAATAAAATAAAAGCTAACAGTAAAAACACTATTGTATTAGCCTGTTCTCACACTGCTATTAAGATACTACCTGAGACTGGGTAATACATAAAGGAAAGAGGTTTGATTAACCCACAGTTCCACATGGTTGGGGAGGCCTCAGGAAACTTACAGTGATGGTAGAAGTTGAAAGAGAAGCAAAGCATGTCTTACATGGTGACAGGAGAGAGAGCAAGAGAGCCAGGAAGTGTCGCTTTTTTTTTGTTTTGTTTTTTGTTTTTTGAGACAGAGTCTCGCTCTGTCCCCCAGGTTGGAGTGCAGTGGCACGATATAGGCTCACTGCAAGCTCCGCCTCCCAAGTTCACGCCATTCTCCTGCCTCAGCCTCCAGAGCAGCTGGGACTACAGGCGCCCGCCATCACATCTGGCGAACTTTTTTTTGTATTTTTAGTAGATACGGGGTTTCACCGTGTCAGCCAGGATGGTCTGGATCTGCTGACCTTGTGATCCACCCGCCTCGGCCTCCCAGAGTGCTGGGATTACAGGCGTGAGCACCTGCACACATAATTACTACGGAGTCTTCAATCTTTATGGTTATCTAGTTACTTTACTAGGCATCTAAAAAAGAAAAAGCATCAATTGTATTTTTACCATGTTTGTAATTACTATAATTACAGTTTAACTTTGGAAATCTCATTGATAAATAGCAACAAAAATACAAACCATACCAAAAAAAAAAGTAGATCAGGCATGGTGGTTCACACCTGTAATCCAAGCACTTTGGGAGGCCAAAGCAGGAGGATTGTTCAAGACTATCCTGGGCAACACAGCAAGACCCTGTCTCTACAAAGAAAACAAAAAACTTAAAAGAGAAATGTAGGACTTAGACACAGAAAACTACCGATTTTTACTGAGTGATAATAGGGCACTTGAATAAATGGAGTGGCAGTATAATATGCTGGCAAATAATTTGAGCTTTGGAATCAGGAAGACCTGACTTCAAATGCCACATTTCTTAACAAAATAACCACTATGATTCAGTTTCTTCAACTGTAAAATAAAGTGGAGAGAATTACAATAACATTTCTCATAGTCGTGATGTAATGACTTAGGCTTTTGTCCAAATACATAATAAAAATATCATAAAGCATAAATCTGTGAGAAGTATTCATTTATGAAAACTGTTGTGGAAAAGACAATACAAAGGGGAAAACAAACAAAAGTATATTTAAGACTCTAGAAAAGATAAAGGACAGACTATTCATTAAATGATATCCTTACTTTATTTCTTATACTAGAAAGACTCCAAATTAAAAATTTAAGTAAGGAGTGGAGGAAGCAATCTTATAATACTATACATCTTTCAAAATGAATATATTACCTTGGAAAATGTATTGCAAAGAATCACTATCTTTATTATAAATAACGTTTATCAATTAAAAAGTATGTATGAACACTCCAATAAAACAACAAAATGATATGAACAAGAAACAACTGATAAAAGGACTCTACCACCAATAAGCAAATTAAAACATGGTTGTCATCACTAGTAGTCAAAGACATACAAAATTTATGAGAATAAGAATCCATTTAAGCCGGGCGCAGTGGCTCATGCCTGTAATGCCAGCACTTTGGGAGGCCGAGGCGGGTGGATCACAAGGTCAGGAGTCCAAGACCAGCCTGGCCAAGATGGTGAAACCCCATCTCTACTAGAAATACAAAAATTAGCTGGGTGTGGTCGCAGGAGCCTGTAATCCCAGTTATTCGACAGGCTGAGGCAGAGAATTGCTTGAACCCGGGAGGCAGAGGTTGCAGTGAGCCGAAATCACACCACTGCACTCCAGCCCGGGCGTCAGAACGAGACTCCGTCTCAAAAAAAAAAAAAAAAAAAAAAAAAAGAATCCTTTTAAAAATACGAAAGTATGATGAAGGAAGGAAAAATATCTACTATATGCTTACTCTGAGTCAGGCACTGTGGTAGCTGATTTAAATATATTATTTCAATTACTCCTTTAAGGAAGATATTATCGGATTTATTTTATAGATGAGGAAACAGAAGCCTCAGGAAACCAAAACATTTTTGACACCTTCCCCTCCTGGGGAGTCTTTTACCTTATACCAATCCCACAACTAGCAAGGCTTCTTCTAGGAAAAAGCACAACCAGATTACACAGGTATCCACAGAATATGACTAAGTAAAAATGTGAGTTTATGCATTGATAAAAGACAGGGGAGGTAAATATCGATGATGTCAAAGCTGGTTAGGCTTTTGTTGTTTTCTCTTTACATTTTCTTAATCTTAATGGTGTTTTAAGAGCTCGTTTGGAGGTTCTAGCAAGGGAGCGCAGCTACCTGTACACCCTTGACCAAAGTATGGTGCTCCTCAATCAAGGAAGGATCTGATCAATCACAGGGCTTTGGCTGGAACACACATGGAGCCATGAGGGAGGAAGGGGACACCTGCCTAGCCAGTCAGATCAGCTGAATGAACCCTGGTGATCAATGAGGCAACAGATGTCACAGCCAGATTGCCCTCACATCCCTTACTGGTGTTTTGAAAACTGAAAGAACTACTGGAAGCTTTTGTATAGGTCCAAGCTAAGATGTAAACACAGTGTGCTTGGCTAACTGTGAAATATGTTCATTTCCATACTTACATTGTTTCAATGGTTTAAAAAAAGGATTTGTCATCATACATACATTATTTTCTTATACTCATTAGCATGTGGATATCGATATTATTAATACTGTAAATTATTGTTTAGTGAATGATTTAAAGATATACTTTTTGTCTGGATAAGTAAAATACAGTTGTTTAAAAAGTTGAAGCATGTTAATTTTCTTCACAAAAATGTATTCATGTAAGTTATAAAAACTCTGCAAAATATAGAAAATTAGAGACAAAAGAAAAATCATCCATTTCTTACATGATCCAGAGACAGACACTGAATTTAACTGAATTTGATTTTTATTACATATTAAAATACTTTTTGCTTTTTTAATTAAAAAATCTACAATGTTTATAAAAATAGCCATCTGCTCCCCACACTTCTACTTCCCAATTTTTGTTCACCAAGTGTAATTAATCAGAATTTAGCTATTTCTCTTTTCTAATTATACCTCTGTTTCTTTCCTGCTCCTTGCCTCTCAAATATACATTTCTCCTCTCTCAGTTATCCAACAGTTATATTACAAGTCAATATGTATATTCCATATGTATGACTGTGCAAATAATATTCATAATTGAGCCATGCAAAAAAAAAAAAGAATTCACTTTATTGCAAAGTAGAGTAGCAAAGATAAAAATGGATAGCAGCCAGTGTTGGAATGGTCATAGGTAAACAGATAAATCTTACAAACGGCTAGTAGGAAAGTGAGATGTTGTTTCTCAAAAGCCTTAAAAATGTTATTTTCTTCTGATACACCTGTCACGTCTCAAGAAACTTATCTCAAAGTGATGAACAAATGAGCTTATGTACAAGAATACTCACAGTAGCACTGTTTATTGCAGGAGTCCCCAACCCCCAGACCACAGACCAATACTGGTTTGTGGCCTGTTAGGAACCCGGCTGCACAGCAGAAGGTGAGCAGTAGGCAAGCTAGCATTACCACTTGAGCTCCACCTCCTGTCAGAGCAGTGGAGCCATCAGATTCTCATAGAAGCGTGAACCCTATTGTGAACTGCACATGCGAGGGATCTAGGTAGCACACTCCTTATGAGAATGTAATGCCTGATGATCTTCTGAGTTGGAACAGTTTCATCCCAAAACCACCTCCCCAGCTCTGGTCTGCTGGAAAAAAATTGCCTTTCACGAAATTGGTCCCTGGTGCCAAAAAGGGTGGAGACCACTGGTTTATAAGACAAACATGAAACTATTTTAACATCTAAAAACAAGAGATTTGTTAGGTAAATCATAATTGTAGTAAATACTCCGTCTACACAATATCTGGACTAACCTGCTTCTTTCATGACAAACACTAACGAAGTACATGGGGAAAGGAAAAGTGGTAGAAGTGATGCTACATTACCTCCAAGGCTAGGTCTGACATGGTCATGTAGATTCTACCTGGTACTCTTGAAACACTCACTCTTGGAACTCAGCCACCACGCTGTGAGGAAGCCCAAGCAGCCTGTAGAGGCCCACATACAGTGCAACTGAGGCTCCCAACCTACAGCCTCAGCTGAGTTCTCAGCAAACAGCTTGTACCAACTTGCCAGTCACATGAATGCACCATCTGGAAAGGATATTCTCCAGTCCCACCCCAGCTAACACAGCCTTGCTCAAATTACAGAATTTGTGAGCAAAATAACCTACTGTCCTTGTCTAAATCATAACATTTTGGGTGGTTTGTTACACAGCAATAAAAAAATAAAATATAACTTAAGTATACAAAGAAAGAAAAAAAGTTTCCAGGCACAAAAAAGTTTCAAACAGCAATAGACATAATTTGAAAACACAGAAATAACCAATAAGTGATAGTGAGGTCTGTTACTGTATTCCTTCTTGATATACAGATCCTTTTCAACTTACAATAAGGTTACATCCCAATAAACTCACTGTAAATCAAAAAAATCATAAGCTGAGCAATTATAGATTAGGGACCATCTGCAGTGTTATTCAGCTATACTAATAATCTTGCAAAACTAAAATAATACGCTTATGATTTGGAGTGAAACAAGCTAGACAAACTATTACAAACATCAAAAATAAAAGAAATTACATAACTTTATTTGTAACACAATAACTCTCGGTCCTTTGAGAAGCTGCAGCACAATTTTAGATCTAAGCCTAAGAACATCTTCTGTCCTAAATAAATTATGATTTAGTCATTTCAGAAAGACTGAATGAACAGTAATGACTTTGACTCCCTACAACCAGTTGCCTAGGATTCTATATTTAATCTTAAGCAATGTGTACCACACCTCTAGAACAGTTTTAATCTTACAACACTTGAGGAGGGAAGATTACAGGCTGCAGGCAAAGACTTAGTGCCAAAGATGAATAATCAAAACTACCTTTAGAGAACCAAAACTGACCTCAGGTCACTTCAGCTAGCAATCCACTATATATTCAGCTTTGATGGAAATTCACCTTGTCATATAGCTCAACATACCCAAATATTACAGTGGAGAAAAAGAGCAGAAGCCATTTAGTTCTATAACCCAAATCACAGCACAACAAGGTTATGTCCAGCATTCACAGCCAGAAGCAAATGGTATTCAGCAGTGATTTCAGAGTGGACATTTCTATTCTAACTTAAAGATGGTATAATGAAATACTCAGAATGATAGGAATCTCTCTGAAATATATAAAGCTTTCACCACAACCAAAAATATTTCACCATCAAAATTAAGCATAATAGTAAAATATTCCTCTAGTACACATCATAAAGGCAAATATGAGATGATAACGAGGTAGAGAACTTCAAAATTATCTCTTACAAATCTCAAGGGGTAAAATTGATCTGCTTCAACTGTCACAGCTAAAAATCAATATGTATGGCCTGGCCATCAACTGATAACAGCCTCAAAGAAAAACAATGAGAAATCATGTAGATAACTACACTGACACTATTTTCCTATTTAATATTGATGGAAACAAACAAGGTACTGATTAAATCTAAAATTATTTTTGGATTACAATCTTCCTTTAAAAAGTTTAGCCAAGTATCTAAGTAAAACGTCTTTCAGAGAACACATATTTATTAATACAGACTAAAAGTATCACAATATACACCCATAATCTGATTCATATGTATAGATTAATTTCATATTTTAAGTGCTTGATTAAAAAGTGAGCAGGCTTATCCGAATTTTTCAAAATTTTACATGCATTAAATTTCACAGTGATCTTCCATGGTGCTTCCAAATTATACAGAGATCTGCAGCTTCAGGCTTATTATTAATCACTGTTGTGTTACAGGTTTGTATCAAAACACAAAATATGAACCACTCAGCCCTCAGTCCTTCAAGCTTTCCATGTTGACTGGGGAATTTTTCTACAGGGCAGTAACCACTTGTTACTCTTTCACATCCATAAAATAATCTTCCTAATGCTACAGAGTATAGGATTACTACCAAAAAATGTGTGAGGTATATACTGATTTTATAGAAAGATACTTTTTTGTTTTGTTTTGTTTGAGACAGAGTCTCATGCTGTCGCCCAGGCTGGAGTGCAGTGGAGCAATCTTGGCTGACTGCAACCTCCAGCCTCCCGGGTGCAAGTGATCTTCCTGCCTCACCCTCCCAAGTGGCTGGAACCACAAGCATGCACTACCACGCCAGGCTAATTTTTTTGTATTTTTAGTAGAGGCAGGGTCACGCCATGTTGGCCAGGTTGGTCTTGAACTCCTGGCCTCAAGTGATCCACCCACCTCAGCCTCTCAAAGTGCTGGGATTACAGGCATGAGCCACCACGCCTAGCCAGAATGATACTTTCTGAATCATAAGTAAATAGGGTAAAGGAGAGAGCCTAGTAGACTTTTACATGAGGAATATTACGTTACTTTTGAAAGGTGAATTTCTAAAGAAGTTTTTTTTTTTTTTTAGTTAACTTCAGATTCTCCACAAACAAAACAACTATGGCTACAGTTATCCACGAAGACCTGTAGATTGAAAGATGACAACAAGTTTGTAAATATTAAGAGAGAACTAAAATTTTTCTTATATTTGAAACACCAAATACTCCAGCTAATAATACGGCTTACTATAATAATAGCTCACTCCATCGAGTAGTAAGTTTCTCTACTCCCTTACATGCCTAAATCACATTCTATCTTTGTCAATTATAAAATACCACATAATAATCTGTCAGAATATTTCCATTAAAATATGTGGTAAAGTTCAAAGTTAGTTTAATAATCCATACCGTTTTCAATGAGAGACGGAGTTCCTAAAATTCAGTGTTTTCTGGAACTTTCTGTAAAGTTTCAGAAGGGATGAAATAAGAAAGAATACATTGTCACAGTGTTTTTGTATTCAAATACATTTCTAAAGAACAAAAGGAACCATAGAATTACAAATGATGACAAAACTCAGGAAATGTAAATTAATGATTTGTACATTCTATCATTACTAATATTATTAGTAAACACCAAAAAAGCACATAAGAATTTTTGAAATAAGAACTCTCCCTCATTTCCCACAACAACAAAAAATCATGAATATCTGTGAGATGTTACAGTGCTTTTCCTTTCCAATCATACTGCATGTGAGTAAAAGCTACCCATGTGGTAGGAAGACTATAATACCTAATACCATCACTGCCACTACGACACACACAAATCCCTCAAAGAGAAAATGACTGAAACTTCCCCAGAGGTCACTGAAAAATTCACAAGTGAAGCAAAGAAAAATGTAAAACATTATAGCAACTCAAGTACATATATAATACCAATCCTTTCATTTAAATTATGGAACACTTCAAAGATACAATAAAGTAGGGTGATTTTTTAAAATCCATTTAACTTTATCAAATCTTCATATTTGAAACTTGTAAGCCCAAATCCTTTTTAAGAAACAGTGAATTAGAGAGACACAACTGAAGCCTACCTCTCTCCAATCCTACTGCCCTCCCTCTATCCTCAGAAGCAAGCATGCTGACTCTGGTGGGTTACCACCACAGACATTTTTACTACATAACCATGTATCCATAAGAAATATAAAGATTTATATTTTTAAACAATTGTATTATACTTATCTGGACAAAAAGTGTATCCTTAAACCATTCACTAAACAAAATAATTTACAGTATTAATAATATCCATATCCACATGCTAATGAATATAAGAAAATAATATATGTATGGTGACAACTCCTTTTTTTTTTTTTTTTAATGGTGATGGGATCTTGCTCTGTCACCCAGGCTGGAGTGCAGTGGTGCCATCTGGGCTCACTGCAACCTCCTCCTCCCAGGTTTAAGTGATTCTCCTGCCTCAGCCTACTGAGTAGCTGGAATTACAGGCACGCACCACCACACCCAGCTAATTTTTGTATTTTTAGTAGAGATGGGGTTCCATCATGCTGGCCAGGCTGGTCTTGAACTCCTGACCTCAGGTGATTCACCCACCTCAGCCTCCCAAAGTGCTGGGATTACAGACGTGAGCCACTGCACTCAGATGACAACTCCTTTTTATTGAAACATTAACACAACATAAATATGGAAATGAACTACTCACGTAGTTATTATATTGCCCACATCCTTCTGCAGCTTGCCTTTTTTCACTCAAAGTTTTCTTTATGAGATTTATCCATGTTATTCTTTTCAATCTAGTTTGTTCATTTTTAATTGCTGTATAATATTCCACCACATGGATATGAGTTTAATTATGCAATCTCTTGTTGGTTAACTTTTACATTCTGCATCACCTTATGTTACTGCAAACACTACTGTGATAAACAATTTTTCCAAATTTCTTCGTATTTTTGTATTTTTTGGCTCAGGTATGTGCATCTTCAACTTCATTAGAGATTATAAAATTGCACTCCACTTTACCTAGGTGAGTTTCCACTGGCCCATATCTCTGCCAGCAATTCTGTCAGACTTACAAGTTCGCCAAACTGAAGATTACAGGATAGTCATTTTAACTTTCATTTTATCCATTAGTTTCTAGTTCAAGTATCTTTTCCCAAGTTTACTGACCATTCCAATTTCTTTTTCTATAAAGTAACTCTTCACCTCCTATGCCCATTTTGTCTTAACTTTTCCTTTTCATTATTAGGCTATTTTTCATATCCTGTATACTAATCATTAAGAAAAGTTTCCCTACAAGATCACAAAGACAGTTATGTAAATTTTCTTTTAATTTTTTTTCAAGTTTTTCTTTTCATATTTTAGTCTTATAATGTCAGAAAAAAAAGATCTAACACTCAAATGTCAATAAAAAACCAGTTGAATAAAAATGTGGTACAGTCACACTACAAAGTGCTAATTTTAAAAAAGATGAAGAACATTTCTATAAACAGATATGAAATTAACTCTGAGATAAGTTTAAAAAGGTACAAAATGGGCTGGATGCAGTGGCTCACACCTGTAATTCCCAACACTCTGGAAACACTTTGGGAGGCTGAGGCAGGTGGATCACCTGAACCCAAGAGCTCAATATCAGCCTGGGCAGCATGGCAAAACCCGGTCTCTACCGAAAATACAAAAAAATAGCCAGGTGTGGTGGCACACACCTGTGGTCCCAGCTACCCTGGAGGCTGAGGTGGGAAGACAGCTTGAGCCCAGGAGGCAGAGGTTTCAGTGAGCCAAGATCACACCACTGTACTCCAGCCTTGGTGACAGAGTTAGACCCCACCCCAGGTCAAAAATAAATAAAGTGCACAATGGTGTATGCTATTTTTTATCTTTATATTAAAAATATAAAGATATATTAAAATATAATTGTATATAAAAATATAAAACATTATATTAAAAATATAAAAGATATGCTATCTTTTAAATTTTAGGGAGAAAATATGCAGCACCCACCAAAGGCCTTTTTAGAGTCAACAAAGCACACAGATTCAAAAGACTACCCAAGATCACATTATCTGTCAGTTTGTTCAGGAACCTGAGCTTGCCAGCAGGGCTACAACTGATGCTCTTCTCCTGTGGGAGTCCTTGCAGCAGCCTGGAAAGCACAGCTCAGGTGCATTAAGAAGAGAGCCACGCTTGGTAGGCATGGGAGCCACCTTGGCTTAGGAACTTCCAACCACACAAACACCAAGTTACCTTGTAACAACTCCATAGCCATAGCTTCCAGAGTTTCCATAGAGACCAGAGTCACTGCACCCACCTAAGGGAGCCCGAAAGCTGTGACTTCCTACCAAGTATTATCATTCTCCCAGCTCAGATGCAATTTACCAATCAGGGACCATTTTTACCACAAGCAGTCCTGCTTGATAATACAAATAACAGGTTGGTCTTCTCGGGTTCACAGAGACACAGAGTTCTCTGTTAACTGAAATTCAAATTCCCATACAGAAGGGGGAAAGGTTTTGTTAACCCTTTATCCATCAATAAGCAGAGATATAAAGAAAGAGAGGTAAACACAGAGAAAGAGAAGATAGAGGCAGAAAGAGAGATTTATAGATAGAAAAATATGTATTTATACAAATACATATTTAAAAATACATTTTTCTCTCTATATATACGGACAGAGAAAGTGAGAGACAGGATAGAGAGACAGAGAGAAGATGAGACATATTTACCAATATTTGCAAACAGATACCTGATTGAAATAGATAACCTAGAAAAAATCATTTATGAGAAAGTCAAGAAAACGTGAACTCTGCAGTGAAACCCTGTCTCTACTAAAAATACAAAAAATTAGCCAGGCATGGTGATGGGTGCCTGTAGTCCCAGCTACTTGGGAGGCTGAGGCAGGAGAACGGCGTGAACCCAGGCACTCCAGCCTGGGCGACAGAGAGAGACTCCATCTCAAAAAAAAAAAAAAAAAGTGAACTCTGACTGGATTTGTGGCTATTTTGAGAACGTATTAATTTTTTCGTCTTTAATGACATTGTGAATATATTTATTTTTTTAATTCCTTGTCTTCTACAGATACATATAAGGTAATTACAAAATGATATGATGTATAGATTTTGCTTCAAAATAATTCAGAGGAAGAACCAATGTATATAAATGAAGTGGGAATATAAATGAAACAAAACTGGCTATGGCCAGGTGCAGTGGCTCACGCCTGTAATCTCAGCACTTTGAGAGGCTGAGGTGGGTGAATCACCTGAAGTCAGGAGTTCAAGACCAGCCGGGCCAACATGGTGAAACCCCAGCTCTACTAAAAATACAAAATTTAGCCAGGCGTGGTGCCGGGCACCTGTAATCCCAGCTACTCGGGAGGCTGAGACAGGACAATCGCTTGAACCCAGGAAGTGGAGACTGCAGTGAACCAAGATCATGCCGCTGCACTCCAGCCAAAGCAAAACTCCACCAAAAAAAAAAAAAAAACTGACCGTGAATAAAAAATTGTTGATGATGTGTATATGTAGGGCAATTATATTATTTTTCTCAACTTCTTTTAGGTTTGAAACTTTTTACTGAACACATGCACACGTCCCTTGACTACTGGGGCTGCCTCCCCATTATTCTCACGGTAGCCCTTCTGATTTTCACTTCATCTTCATTCTTAGCGATTCTGAATTTTTTCTTTTTTTGGCAAGTTCAAGTATGTCTTTGCAAGGACTATCTGGCATGTCTATTTTATGAGAGAGGGTTTGCAGAGTATCTACTCAGCCATATTATCAGAAACAGAAATATTTTCCAGATTCTGTTCTTGTCCTGTTTAGATTTTTTAAGTTCCAAGAACAGTCACCTTCTACCAGACACTCTGATGTAAGAAGACAAAGCATATTTGTAAGTGGCATGATTTCTGCACTCAAATTTAGAACAGGGACACAGCTTTCAAGAACCCAAAAATAACTTACTGTGACTCACCAAATTTAAAAAGACGGATATTAGTAAAAAAAGAAAACCTTAATTTACTATGTGACCTCTAAGTATCTCAGCTGAAAATTTTAAAGATAGAAAGGTAAATCAAAAGATATAGAGACTGTAATCATGCACTTAATGAAGTGTTAAATCAAAATATTTTTGGCATATGTGCAAGAGTTTAATTTTATCACATTTTTTAATGGCACTATAGCTATTTGCAAGTACATACAAAACTACAGTGTTATGGTAGAGAGATCAATTCAACAAGGAGAGCTAACCATCCTAATGGTTCATGCATCCAATACAGGAGCACCCAGATTCATAAAGCAAGTCCTGAGAGACCTAAAAAGAGACTCAGATTCCCACACAATAATAATGAGAGACTTTAACACCCCACTGTCAACATTAGACAGATCAACGAGACAGAAAGTTAACAAGGATATCCAGGAATTGAACTCAGCTCTGCATCAAGCAGACCTAATAGACATCTACAGAACTCTCCACCCCAAATCAACAGAATATACATTCTTCTCAGCACCACATCACACTTATTCCAAAATTGACCACATAGTTGGAAGTAAAGCACTCCTCAGTAAATGTAAAAGAACAGAAATTATAACAAACTGTCTCTCAGACCACAGTGCAATCAAACTAGAACTCAGGATTAAGAAACTCACTCAAAACCGCTCAACTACATGGAAACTGAACAACCTGCTCCTAAATGACTACTCGGTACATAACGAAATAAAGGCAGAAATAAGATGTTCTTTGAAACCAATGAGAACAAAGACACAACACACCAGAATCTCAGGGACACATTTAAAGCAGTGTGTAGAGGGAAATGTACAGCACGAAATGCCCACAAGAGAAAGCAGGAGAGATCTAAAATTGACAGCCTAACATCACAATTAAAAGAACTAGAGAAGCAAGAGCAAACACATTGAAAAGCTAGCAGAAGGCAAGAAATGACTATCAGAGAAGAACTGAAGGAGATAGAGACACAAAAAACCCTTCAAAAATCAATGAATCCTGGAGCTGATTTTTTGAAAAGATCAACAAAATTCATAGACTGCGAGCAAGACTAATAAAGAAGAAAAGAGAGAAGAATCAAACAAGATGCAATAAAAAATGACAAAGGGGATATCACCACCAATCCCACAGAAATACAAACTACCATCAGAGAATACTATAAACACCTCTACGCAGATAAACTAGAAAATCTAGAAGAAATGGATAAATTCCTGGACACATACACCCTCCCAAGACTAAACCAGGAAGAAGTTGAATCCCTGAATAGACCAATAACAGCTTCTGAAATTGAGGCAATAATTAATAGCCTAGCAACCAAAACAGTCCAGGACCAGATGGATTCACAGCTGAATTCTACCAGAGGTACAATGAGGAGCTGGTTCCATTCCTTCCGAAACTATTCCAATCAACAGAAAAAGAGGGAATCCTCCCTAACTCATTTTACGAGGTCAGCATCATCCTGATACCAAAGCGTGGCAAAGACATAACAAAAAAAGAGAATTTTAGACCAATATCCCTGATGAACATCAATGCAAAAATCCTCAGTGAAATACCGGCAAACCGAATCCAGCAGCACATCAAAAAGCTTATCTGCCACAATCAAGTTGGCTTCATCCCTGGGATGCAAGGCTGGTTCAACATACGCAAATCAATAAATATAATCCATCATACAAACAGAACCAAAGACAAAAACCACATGATTATCTCAATAGAAGCAGAAAAGGCCTTTGACAAAATTCAACAGCCCTTCAAGCTAAAAACTCTCAATAAACTAGGCATTGATGGGATGTATCTCAAAATAATAAGAGCTATTTATGACAAACCCACAGCCAATATCATACTGAATGGGCAAAAACTGGAAGCATTCCCTTTGAAAACTGGCATAAGACAGGGATGCCCTTTCTCACCGCTCCGATTCAACATAGAGCTGGAAGTTCTGGCCAGGGCAATCAGGCAAGAGAAAGAAATAAAGTATATTCAATTAGGAAAAGAGGAAGTCAAATTGTCCCTGTTTGCAGATGACATGATTGTATGTTTGGAAAACCCCATCGTCTCAATCCAAAATCTCCTTAAGCTGATAAACTACTTCAGCAAAGTCTCAGGATACAAAATCAATGTACAAAAATCACAAGCATTCCTATACACCAATAACAGACAGACGGACAGCCAAATCATGAGTGAACTCCCAATTACAACTGCTTCAAAGAGAATAAAATACCTAGGAATCCAACTTACAAGGGATGTCAAGGACCTCTTCAAGGAGAACTACAAACCACTGCTCAGCGAAATAAAAGAAGATACAAACAAATGGAAGAACATTCCATGCCCATGGATAGGAACAATCAATATTGTGAAAATGGCCATACTGCCCAAAGTAATGTGTAGATTCAATGCCATCCACATCAAGCTACCAATGACTTTCTTCACAGAATTGGAAAAAACTACTTTAAAGTTCATATGGAACCAAAAAAGAGCCCACATTGCCAAGATAATCCTAAGCCAAAAGAACAAAGCTGGAGGCATCACGCTACCTGACTTCAAACTATACTACAAGGCTACAGTAACCAAAGCAGCATGGTACTGGTACCAAAACAGAGATATAGACCAATGGAACAGAATAGGGCCCTCGGAAGTAATACCACACATCTACAACCATCTGATCTTCGACAAACATGACAAAAACAAGAAATAGGAAAAGGATTCCCTATTTAATAAATGGTGCTGGGAAAACTGGCTAGCCATAAGTAGAAAGTTGAAACTGGATCCCTTCCCTACACCTTATACAAAAATAAATTCAAGATGGATTAAAGACTTAAATGGTAGACCTAAACCCATAAAAACTGTAGAAGAAAACCTAGCCAATACCATTCAAGCCATAGGCATGGGCAAGGACTTCATGACTAAAACACCAAAAGCAATGGCAACAAAAGCCAAAATTGACAAATGGGATCTCATTAAACTAAAGAGCTTCTGCACAGCAACAGAAACTACCATCAGTGTGACCAGGCAACCTACAGAATGAGAGAAAATTTTTACAATCTACCCATCTGACAAAGGGCTAATATCCAGAATCTACAAAGAACTTAAACAAATTTACAAGAAAAAATCAAACAACCCCATCAAAAAGTGGGCAAAGGATTTATGCAGCCAACAGACACATGAAAAAATGCTCATCATCAATGGTCACTGCTCACGCCTGTAATCCCAGCACTTTGGGAGGCTGAGGAGGGCAGACTGCTTGAGGCCAGGAGTTCAAGACCAGTCTGGCCAACATGGCAAAACTCTGTCTCTATTAAAAATACAAAAATTAGCCAGATGCAGTGGCTCATGCCTATAACCCCAGCTGCTTGGGGGGCTGAGACATGAGAATTGCTTGAACCAGGAGGCGGAGGTTGCAGTGAGTTGAGATCATGCCACTGCACTCCAGCCTAGGCAACAGACCAAGACTGTCTCAAAAAAAAAAAAAAAAGAGAGAGAGAGAGAGAGAGAGAGAGAGAGAGAGAGAGATGGGGTCTCACCATGTTGTCCAGGCAGGCCTTGAACTCCTAGGTCCATGCAATCCTCCAGTCACAGCCTCCCAAGTAATTGGGGCTGCAGGTGCATACCACTGTGCCCAGCTTGAATTTCTATACTACTCATACGAATCCTAACATTTGTCACTATACAGTCTGATAACAATTAAAGTACATTAGCATTGACTACTTTAAGTTTTCAGATATTATAATTATAGAAAATCGTAATGAGCTCATCCAACATATTTCTCCCCAATAAACATCAGGAAACAACCATGAACTCTCAAACTCCTCCAGCCTTGAAAATGAAATATTTGCAGGAAACATTAACAGCTTGGAAGTACCAGAAAAATGACTACAAAGTAAACTAGAAAAATAAAAGAGTTTGGAGTACAAGGATTAGTAAATAAACTCATACCTAACCTACAAGGTTCTTTCTTCTACTTGATCAGGTCTTCCAGAAGCTTCTTGGTCAGTCATTCAAGCATCTCAATTATAAAAAGGTAATCAATTCCCTATATCTAGCAGTGATTCAAGAATCATATATAAAGTACCATCTGCCAATAGTTCAAAAAGTTTCCTATTGGCCAGGCATGGTGGCTCACGCCTATAATCCCAGCACTTTGGGAGGCCGAGGCAGGTAGATCATCTGAGGTTGGGAGTTCGAGACC
Organism: Macaca nemestrina; assembly: GCF_043159975.1. Classification (NCBI taxonomy): domain Eukaryota; kingdom Metazoa; phylum Chordata; class Mammalia; order Primates; family Cercopithecidae; genus Macaca; species Macaca nemestrina. Next base: position 105,163,968 of record NC_092126.1, read on the forward strand.
AGCCTGACCAACATAGAGAAACCCCCATCTCTACTAAAAACACAAAATCAGCTGGGCATAGTGGTGCATGCCTTTAATCCCAGCTACTCAGGAGTCTGAGGCAGGAGAATTGCTTGAACCCGGGAGGCGGAGGTTGCGATGAGCCAAGATCGCTCCATTGCACTCCAGCCTGGAAATCAAGTGAAACTCCATCTCAAAAAAAAAAAAAAGTTTCCTATTAAGTGTTTAGGGGAAAAAAATGGAAAAAGGTGGTTTGTCACTTTGATTTTTAATCAAAAGTCCCCTCTCATTCTGGTTATGACTGTTCACTGTTTACATCACAGTGTATGGAACTAATACTTGTTTTGGATAAAGGAACCTTCTTCTATTAAGCACATCCATGGGCAAGCAAATCATTTTAAAGATGATGACACAAAATAAATCAAGCGCTCATGATGCAAATGGCTACTCATCCAAATAGCTGCTAAATAATAACCATCTAAGGACACTGACACCCAAGTAGCTAACGCAGATGACAGTGTGAACTGAACAAGTTCCTTCAATACATAAATATCCACTCAAGAAAATGTGTATGATTCAGAAGAGAATAGACTCTACCACCTAGTTAGTTTAAGATGAAAACCTGGCTACAGTTACAAATTTCAAATGGAGAATCAGAGATTAATTATGAACTACAAATAACTATGAAAACATGAAGTATACTGATAATTAAATAACGTTAAACTCTAGGTTTTATTATAAGAAAATACAGCACGTGGCTTAAACGATTACTGGCTAAATTACAAGTAAATGGTACCCACATAATCTACGTTTCCAGAGAACAATCTAGCAACATTAATGCAGCGCCTTACAAATGTATGTAACACTTGAGGTAATCTATTAGAGGTGAACACAAAGATGTAGATAACAGGGTGTTCATCGTATCATGATGAGTAGCAACCAAAAAACAGGAGCCAAACAGTTCAATAGTGGAGGAAGAGTTAAATTATTGGTGCATCACAAAATAAATCATATAACAAGTTTTTTTAATGTCCCTGAGGAATATTTAATGACACAGTAAAACACCCATGAAAATAGCAAGAAAAATCAATACAATTTTATTTTAACTTGGTAAATGTGTGCATAAAATGCATAGACACAGACAGAAAACTAAAAAGAGATAAACCAACATGTTAACAATAATTATATCTGGGTAGTGAGATTCCAGCTGATTTTGTTTTCTTCTTTAGAGTCTTCTAAGTTTTCTGTAGCAAACAGTAATTTCTTTTATTTAAAAGGAAGGGAATGAACTCTTTTGGAGGCTGGGTTTCCATCGTAAAAGACCATAATATATGAGCATCAATCCCGCTAAAAAACAACACATAGAATTCCTTCTCCCTGTTCAACAGGAAGCAACTTTGTATTTGCTCCTGGGTCTCTCCCTCTTCCACTCATTCTAACCTATCAATAATAAGGCTGGTAAATCTGCACCTCAAACATACATATACAGACATGTACAGACAAAGACACTCACTTTTCTTTAAGTAACACGAAGACAATGATCATTGCGCTAAAACCCCTTAGGAAGGCCAATATCATGACCCTACCTGAGCTGGGTCTTCTTCCAGCTGCCCAGATTCTTCCGTGTCCCTTCCTCCCTGCTGGCTGTGCTCCAACCTTGCTGACCTTCTTTCTCTTCCCACATCTCCCTAAGATCTCTCACACTTCATGAAGGCTGAACCACAAAGTTCTGCCCCTAGATCTTCACATTCCTAGCTCTTTCTTATCATCCAAGGCCAGAATGCACCTTCTCAGAGAGGTCTCCCCTGACTGTTCTCCGTCCCAACCTAGGCTAATAATGTCTGGCTCCACTCTACCTGGACACTGCCCCTAACAGTCACTCTATCACATATCCTGTTCTATGTTCTTCAGCGCACTAAAACCATCCCAAATTACTGTGTTTTCTTGTTTATTATCAGCCCCTCCTGTTAGGGCATAAGCACTTATATCTAGCACTTATACATTCCAAGAACTTGACAAAATTACTCAACACACTGTCTCATCTGTGAAAGACCCAGAGTTGAAAATCATTTGGCCCAAAGTAAATGTTCAGGGCTAGGCATGGTGGCTCACACCTGTAATCCCAGCACCTTGGGAGGCTGAAACGGGGGATCGCTTGAATCCAGGAGTTCAAGACCAGCCTGGGCAACATAGTAAGACCCCATGTGTATAAAAAAATACAAAAATGAGCCAGATGTGGCGGTGTACGCCTGTAATCCCAGCCACTGGGGAGGCTGAGGTGGTCACCTGAGTCCAGAAGGCCAAGGCTACAATAAGCCAAGATCACACCACTGTACTCCAGTCTGGACAACCAGAGTGAGACCCTATCTCAAGAAAAAAAAAAAAAACAAAAAAAAGCAAATGTTCAATATACTGTAATTTTTTTAAATTTTGTTAATATTTTTATTAAAATAGAACCTTGCATTCTAAATAAAAATTCATTGTACATTTTTGAGGGTGTCACAGATACATTTAAAAAACTACAAGATGAGAGAGAAGATGCACTTCTCCCTATTCCTCCCACTAAGTACAGCCAAAAACCCTGGACAGTATATAGAAAACAAATATGACAGATACATGGAAAGAAGGCAGAAGACCACCTAGAGACCTTGAAACCTGAGGATCAATACAGCAATGCATTCATTGAGTTGTCTTTTTGCTTCTTATATCCCAGATTGGGTGTTGAAAAATCCAAGAGCCTAGAAACACCAACAGGTATACATACACAAACACACAAGAAAAAACAGCTCTCTCAAACCAAAGGACCAAGAGAGGGGCAGCCTGGCAAGACAGAAAATTTTTAGAAAATAGCTACTCTACTTCAGCCAAGCACCATGGAGAAACCACACCAGCAAAGAGCAAGTAGGGAGCCTAGACTTCCAACCTCATGTGACCATGGCAAGGTGCCCCAACATTATCCCCTGCCAGAGTGGTGTCACAAAAGACCAAGCAAGGAGCTGGGGCTTTCATCCCAACCAAACGATAGAGAGTCTTCCATCATGCTGCACAATGTTTCCCCAGTGATGAGGCATCCGTTCCACTCCACCAGTATCAGTGGAGGCAATAATGAGGATCCTTCCCCCTCAGCAGCCAGGGTAGCATCAGAGGAGTCCTGGTGGAAAGCCTGGCCTCGCACTCTCACCCAGCAGTAATGAGGAGTTCTTCTACCTCCTGAGGTGACAAAAGCAGTCCACTGGGGATCTGTGCTTCCATCCCAACCCAGCAACATCAATGTAGCACCCTTCTTCCCCCTGCCAATTCAGTGTCAGAGGTACTCTAAAATAGAAGATTCAAATAAAATCCACCACCACCCAAAATATTTCTTGTGTATAGAGTTTCAGTTTTGCAGGATAAAAAGGTTCTGGAGCTCTGTTTCACAACAATGTGAATATATTTAATAATACTGAACTGTACACTTAAAAATGGTTAAAATGATAAATTCTGTTATGTGTTATCTACCACAATAAAAACTTTTTTTAATGTACCAATAGTAATCAAAAGTAAAAGACCGCTTATCATTCCATGCAATTGCTCATTTCCTTAAGACATGTGGAATAGTGTTATATATGATTAATAATTAAAATTATATTAATATACAACCTATTTTACTGCTTTTGTGAAATACTATATTTGAAACTCAATCAATCCATGCCTGTGCTGAGGGTAAAACACACACACACACACACACACACCCCCACCCACCCACACACACAAATTCTTCTAAAACTCTCAGCCTTTCTAACCATGGATTACATGGTAAAATTATTCAAGTATTACTTTTTCTGATATAATGATAAGAACATTTAATGAGTGAAAATTTAATAGCAAAAACGAGACACATAGATTTGTTAGAAAAAAATACTTTCTCTGAGGCACAAATTTCTTAGCAGAATCTAAATCAGAATAATTAAAGACAAGAAGTGGTTTACCTCTATTTGGACTTCCACAGATCAAGTTTACTATGTAAATCTGAGGGTTACTCATAATAGTTACTGAAATTTTAAGTTTTATCATAAAAACCAAAATGTGTTTCATTTAAAGCAGAAGAACCATGGTAAACAGTGTATTTAAGTGGTTCCATTCCACACTTCTAAGCAGTGTTACCTTCACACGTTTTGCAAAACTCTGAATTGAAAGGTACACCTCTCTACCTCTTATAGAAAAAAAGACCTGTAATCTCAGCACTTTGGGAGGCCAAGGCAGGTTGATCACAAGGTCAGGAGATCAAGACCATCCTGGCTAACACAGTGAAACCCCATCTCTATTAAATATACAAAAACAAAAAATTAGCCAGGCTTGGTGGCGAGCGCCTGTGGTCCCAGCTACTTGGGAGGCTGAGGCAGAAGAATGGCGTGAACCCAGGAGGCGGAGCTTGCAGTGAGCCGAGATTGCGCCACACTGCACTCCAGCCTGGGCAACAGAGCGAGACTTCACCTCAAAAAAAAAAAAAAAAGAAAAAAGAATGACTGGTTGAAATAATGCTGCACACTACATTCTCCTCATGAGAATTCACAATCACAATACACATTAGCATATTAAAAACTGGGAAAAATTGTACAACTGAAAATATTTCTAAGTTACACTCATTGCTTTCCAAATTTATATATAGCCAGACCTACTTTATTTTTTACCTGTTAACACATCATCAAACACTAATATTCTCAGGCAGAACTTCTCAAACCATAAAGTTCAAACAAATCACCTAGAGATCTCACTAAAATGTAGATTCTGATTCAGCAAGTCTGCATGGGGCCTAAGAGTCTACATTTCCAACATGCTTCTAGGTGATGTCAACGCTGCTGGTCCAGGGATCACCCTTTAGCAATGAGCTAGAGAAGACACTTCGAGAAAGGCTACTAGAGAGACCTGTTTATCACTATACAGTTCGGTGATATGAATTTAATACTTACAAACTCTACTGTATATACAATAAAGGCATATAAAGGACTAGAAGAGGATAGGTTAAAAACAGAATGGGGGCTCTATAATTTTGACTGGCAGGGTATTACAAGGAAAGGAATAAAAATAGGACAGCGTAAGCAGAAAACTATAAAGGGACTCCTCCCCCTAAAAAAGGCAAAGGATATGGGAGAAAGAGATGGAAGCTGGAGTTGGTGAGGCATAAGAAATGCCAGTACATAGGAAGCACTGAGACATTTTCTAGTTTAACATTACCAAAATGGGACAAGCAGACAGAAGCCACTTAAAGAATTTCTATTTTAATCACTAAAAGGCTCTTATAACATGTTCGGATGAACACTCTGTGGTACAAAGGTTTGGCAAAGTTCAAAAAGGCCTCTTGGGATGAAAAATGAATTCTACAAACACGACATTACTTGCAGAACCACTAAAATTGCAGAAGAAAACAACAATTTTTAATGTAGAGTAACAGGTAAAACCTAAGTCAAACCTTTTCTTGGATTAGTCTTTGAAGATGAATCCCACAGGACAACATGGCAGTGAATAAGGTCAACATGTACTGCTGAACTTTGCAGATGGCAGAGGCCAGGGAGTTTATTACTGAGTTCAGTCCCACCTTTTCAATAACATTCTGGAAGGCAGTAGGAGAATGGCGAGTGATTCTACACAAGGCCTACAAAGACAAGAGAACAGATCTGTCAGGCAACTCCAAGTGCATCAATCATTCCCCTGAAAGGTAACACAGGCTTCTGTGTCAAGGAGTAGAAGGTGCTTACTTGGCTCTTTTATTACATATTTTGGCACAAGAAAGTTGGAAATTTTCAACAAACTTAAAAATAAAACAATCTGGCTGCCAATAAAAGCTAAAGTTGTTTTAAAACACTAGAGACTACTGTAGCAATAACCATTAAATTGATAAATCCATAAACCTATATAGAAAAATTTCCCTTTAATTAATAAAACACATTATCAAATACCTTCAGATAATGAACTAAGTGCTGAAAAACAGTTGTAAAAGTGAATATCTGGCATTTATTGTTTACAATGTGAGGAACACTATCTGTAAATATCTGAAGATTATTTAATTCTTCTAACAAATATGAGAAAGGTAGTTTATTATCTTCATTTTATAGATGATAAAACTAAAGCATACAGTAGTTAAGTAACTTGCTGAGAGGCATATAGCTAGTAAGTAGCAAAGCAGGGAATTAAACTGATGTAATCAGACCCCAGACTGTTCCTAAATTGCTCTCAGACTATTAGACATGAAACTTAAAATCAGCTAACAGAATGTATTAAGTATTGGAATAGAAGTGGGCTCAATTAATTGTGCTTGGAAAGGAAGAAAAAGTCAACAAAAGGTATATAAATAAGATGACGCTGAGCCAGTTTTTGAAGGGTAGATGGGAAATAGGTGAACAAGTGAGTTAAAAAGAAATTCAAGCTTGAGAGAACAGAACAAGTATTCACATGGAGACATAAACATGTAAGGTGTCTGATGCAATTAGAACATTTATCAAGTGCAGAAAAAGAAGTACACAGTAGGAAAGAAGAAAACCTTATGATCTATCTAGAAAAGCAGGCTGGAGCCAGAGTTGGTCAACAAAGCTAGGAACTTAAAAATTTATGCCATAAGGAAAGGGAAGGTCTTGAAAGGTTTTAAGGAAAAGAAAGACATGATGATATTCCGTGTGTACATGAGAGACTCCAAAGAGAGAAATAAGCTTAAGCTAGGAATAGTTTTATAAAAACACTCATTATAATATCATATAAGCTCTCTCTCCCTGATTTATATTTTAAACAGATTTATAACCTTGATTAATAACAAAAAGATCAAATATAAAACAAACAAATAATGATGTCAAAAGGAGGGACAGGAGGGAGGGAGATATAAAAAAGATACAAGACTTTGAAAACTATTTCCATTTTCTTAATCATCTTAGAAAAAAATTAAAAACCTTTTTCTCTCCAAGAATAAATTTCCTTTAAATGTCATTCAGTAGAGACAGGGTTTCACCGTGTTAGCCAGGATGGTCTCAATCTCCTGACCTCAGATGATCTGCCCACCTCAGCCTCCCAAAGTACTGGGATTACAGGTGTGAGCCACTGCATCCAGCTCCAATCTTTATGAAAATGCCAAGATGACTTTATTATAGCCAGAAAGGAAAAGGTAAATATAACTCACGACAAGGAAGGACTTTTTTCCAGATGCTTCCTCTTGAGGGCAGGACTGAGAGGTGGGAGGTAGGAATGGGGCCACAAAGAACCTTCGATCTTTCACGTTTATACCATTCAAATTTTTCCAGTAAATGCATATTACTTTATAGTAATATTTAAAGTTGCACTCCAATGCCAATGACTATATTAGATACTTTTTAACTTGTATTGAAATAAACATTTATGGGAGATTTTTAAATTAATAACATATACATTTACTGCCATTTCTGAAATAAACAAGTAAATATATACACTGAAAAAATGAGCATTTGTAGAGCACGAACTATATACTTCTCCCTAAAAACAAGTCCCTTTCCTTGTGGAACTATCATATGAAACACCTATAAAATTCTATAAACACCTATAGAATTAATAATCACTGACTCCATTTCAAACATATACCAGGGATTTTTATTCATTTAGAGATATCCATATCAGAATGACATGCAATCAAATAATTAAACTCTGCTTTGGGCATTTTTCAAATAACTTTTCAGTGTGTCCTCTTTCTTTCAAAAAAGCTACAGATGGGTAAATTAGATATGGTTTAGAAAATACGAAACTAGGGTTCTTCAAATCTAAACTCCAAATTGCATGAGTTTTGGTAGAAAAGTATTAATAGTAGTAATATCTGAAAAAAGGAATATTAAAAATGAATTCACTTTATTTTTTTCTCTGTGTTCATGTAACACAATAGAAAAATGAATTCCATTCTAAAAATCTGGTTATAATTTTAAAATTTTGAGAGGTAGGGGTGTGTGTATGTGTGTGTGTATAAAAAGCATTCTTTAATTAAAAAATAAAAATTGTGAAAGTTTTAAAAATGAATCTAAAATTGCTGTTTATGAAATCAAAACAGTATTGCTTAATTATTTTCCTAATCCAAGTATTTTTTTTAAAAAAAGATCATTTGAAGTGATGTCGCTAAAGATCAGCATTTTTCTAGCAAATTAGGATTCTCTCAGCAATGACTTCAACACAGCAAAACAATAAGTCTCATTAGCACTATAACAATTCTTGGAGGAGCTGGCACTGCAAAACCGACTTTCCACTGATATAAAATCCCTACCCAGTTATGATGGGGAAATGTCTTAATAAAAGATTTTCCCAGACTACTTCTGGACAAATGGAATGGATCTTCTTCAGAATGCCGTGCAACAGCCTAACAGACTTTCCGTTTTGAAAAGCTCATGCAGAAAATACTCTAATTCACTTCTAAATATCAAACTCGGTTGAAGGCTTCTGAGCAACTGAGAAGATGCACAGAGCCTTACCAGCACACTAGTACTTGTATTTTCTGAATCAAAAAAAAAGAAATCAAATCAAATCTGATCTTCAGTGATGTGATTTTTAAACATTTACTTATTAAAATAGAGTCTGGTCGGGCACAGAGGCTCATGCCTGCAATTCCAGAACTCAGGGAGACTGAGGCAGGCAGATCACAAGGTCAGGAGTTCGAGGCCAGCCTGGACAACAAGGTGAAACCCCATCTCTACTAAAAATACAAAAATTAGCCTAGCCTGCTAGCGGGTGCCTGTAATCCCAATTACTCGGGAGGCTGACACAGGAGAATTACTTGAAACCGGAAGGTGGAAGTTGCAATGAGCCAAGATCATGCCACTGCACTCTAGCCTAGGCAACAAGAGTAAAACTCCATCTCAAGAAAAAAAAAAGACTCTGAGATTATATTTTTAAATTGGAAAAAAATTGTTCCAGTTCAAAATTCACTTCAAAATTTACTTCGAAAAGAACATTTAGTGTTACCTCCAGAATTTGAATTTTCTTAGTCTGTTCAATAAAAGCAGTTTCCAAGAAACACACTCACTCAAAATTGAAGGCTGCATATCTGTTAGAAACATATGAGCAGAATCGCCAAGGAAGAAAACGTTTAAGAACCATTTCTTTTTGGTATTTCAAATGATTTTTTGATGTCATATGAAATTACCCTGGGAGGTTTTTCAAACTACACACACTCTTATCTGACCCCTGAGAGATCTTAAGATATATCAGAATAGGGGCAGGGGGTGGACAGAGAAGAGGAAGTAGTCAATGTTGCTTGAAAAGCTCCCCTCCAACCCCAGTGAGAACCACTATCCTGCATACTTCTTCACTTTTTGACACCTTTTCATCTCAGCACTTCAGTAATTATGATTACTTTAGCTACCTCTCTCATAGGAGCCACTGTACTCAATCCAACTCTACAGGTTTCTCTGGTTCTCACTATGGTCCCTATAGAGATTTTCCCTATAATCCCAACAAGTCTAAGAATCACTTTTATCTATTCAACACATTCCCCAAGTCAGGTCCACTCCTTCCAACTACCAATACCTACCAATGCTGCCACTCCTGAGTGGAAAGGACAAGTTAGTTATATTTTACTCTAAGCCACACTGGTGTATTTTAAGAGCTGCAAGGACTAGGGCAGTGGTTCTTAAATATCAGCAGGCAAAATCACCTGGAAGCATGTTGAAATAGAGATTACTGGCCTCTCCCCACGGGGGACTCTTGTTCAGTAAGTCTGAGTTTGGGCCCAATAAACAACACTTCTATCAAGTTCCCAGGAAATGTTAATGTTGCTGGTGTGGAGAGAACACACTGGTGTAGAACAATCTATGGAGCCAAGAGATTGTTAGGAGAAATAGGTCAGAAAATCACTGACAGGCAGGAAATCCAGATGGTTACAAGTGGAACAACGTGTACAGGTTGCTCCCTCAGCACTAAGCCATGCTATATTCCACCTGCTCATTCATTTATCTGATTAGCAGATATCTACTCAGCACCTACCACGTGCCCAGAAAAGGAACAACAGGACTTCTGTCTTCCTAGAACTTACACTAATGAAAAAAACTGTGCATGAGGCCAGATGCGGTGGCTCACGCCTGTAATTCCAGCACTTTGGGAGGCAGAGGCAGGTGGATCACATGGTCAGGAGTTCGAAACCACCCTGACCAACATGGTGAAACCCTGTCTCTACTAAAAATACAAAAATCAGCCAAGCGTGGTGGTGCACACCTGTAATCTGAGCTACTCAGGAGGCTGAGTCAGGAGAATTGCTTGAATCCAGGAGGCAGAGGTTGCAGTAAGCTGAGATCACACCACTGCACTCCAGCCTGGGTGACAGAGCGAGACTCTGTCTCCAAAAACAAACAAAAAAAAAACACTGTGTATAAATACATTAAATAAATAAAGCTGTGTTCATTAGAGGGGACAGAGCAGAGTCAGGGAGGTCCTAATTGAGGAGGTGACACTTAAGCTGAGATCTGAAATAAGGAACTGGCAATGTAAAAACCAGCAGAGAACATCCAAGCAAAGGAAACAGCAAGGGGGGAAGGTCGTGAGGCAGAAAAATGCTTGGAAATCCTAGGAAATGTCTGAAGGTAAGTTTGGAGACAGAGTGAGGGAGGGAATGAGTGTTACGAGATGGAACCGAAGAGGTAGGCAAGCGCCAAATCATGCAAGATATTGAAGATCATGTTAAGAATTCTGACCTGTATCACCAAATGTATCCTCCAAGACATGCTCCTGAGAGGTAAATAGCGAAAAAGACCTTAAGAAGGAGATTCAGCTCTGTAAGCCATCCCAGAGAGGAGGCAGTTGTCATTCCTTGCCAGGAATGTGTGTGAATTATCTTCCAAATGCATATTCTCAGTTCCTATATCCTCAGTCTTTAATAAATCCTCATGTAAATCTGTTAACCATGCAGGTGCAATTTTTTTTCTTAAGATTATGATGTTAGAGTAACTGTATAACGATCTCATGCCGTTCCCCACCTGCCTTTTATTATTAGCAGGAATTTTATGGCCAATTCCTCTTTGTCTCCCAGTAAAGAGGGGAGTTTAATCTTATTAACCTCTGCCCTCTATTCACATGTAGGGCAGGATGCTCCCTCTTAATCTTTGCGAGAAAAATCTTAACTTGCTATCAACAGGCCTGGTATCAAACAGAAAGAGATAAATAAAACATAGTCCTAGATTTCAAGGAGTTTAACATGTATGACATTATAATAAAATAAACGTAACTAATTTACTAAGCAAAATTGCTGCTTTTAACATTAATATTACCTTAAAGCAGTCATCAATTTTCAACTTCTACCTAGTACTATGAATAAAGTATTATTAACCCTTCCAAAAAATTGAAAGCTTTGAAAAGTTTAAGCATGTAAGAAGAGGAGATATGATTTTATGAAGTTCATTTTGTGTGGAGAATCAAGTTGGTGGAGCCTAAAACTGGACTTCGGAAGACCATTTAGAAAGCTACTCCAGGTGAGAGATGGTCGTGGCCTGGATTATGGAAGTAGCCATACAGCTGCAGAGAGATGTGGGCAGATCTGAGAGATGCTGATGAGTCAGAATCATAGGACAGGTTGACCAGCTGGTTGTAAACAATAAAGTGGAAGAACTTAAGGGAAAGGAAAGTATCAAAGAGGACTTCTAGCCCTTTGCTTTCTTAATACTCCTTCCTAATCTTCCCACCCAGTATCCATATGGCAGTCTGAGAAAGGAGGTCAACAAGGGAAAAGAGCGTGCTGAGCTGAGGAGTGCCCAAGGAAGCAGAGTGGTAGCAGCAAGGAAGGGTGGGGTAACATGGAGGAGGCCTCCAGTGTGGAGTCAATGGGAATTGGCTACACTAAGGGGAACAAATGAACTGAATGAACAAATCAGTAAGTATACTGAGAATAATGAGAACCCAGTTTCTCTCTGAGAAGAGATTTACAAACACAGAAAGAAGGAAGACTAGACCAGGCGTGGTGGCTCACGCCTGTAATCCCAGCACTTTGGGAGGTCAAGGTGGGCAGATCACGAGGTCAGGAGTTTGAGACCAGCCTGGCCAACATGGTGAAACGGCCTCTATACTAAAACTACAAAAAAATTAGCTGGATGTGGTGATGTGCACTTGTAATCCCAGCTATTCAGGAAGCAGGGTCAGGAGAATCACTTGAACCCAGGAGGTGGAGGTTGCAGTGAGCCGAGATGGCGCAATTGCACTCCAGCCTGGGCAACAGAGCGAGACTCCGTTTTGAGAAAAAAAAAAAGAAAGAGGGAAGACTAGAAAGAATTCTGAGGTATTAAAATTAAAATATAAATTCATGAGGTTTTTTCCAAATGTGTACATTGACAGACATTTTTAAAATATAAATGTGTATGCATGGGTACATATATTTTATCCAGCTTTGAATACTGAGAAGCAACAATGACACTCCCCAGGGAATGAACACAAAGAGCACCCAGATCTTCGTTTTGAAAAACTTAGGATTTCTTGGAGAAATGACTGAGTCCAAGGCTGGCACAGGAAGAGCACAAAAGGAGCCCAGAACGGTACGTAGTATCAGGAGTTAAGGAAGTGCTCAGTGACAGAAATAAGTCCAACGACACAGAAGTCATCTTGAAAGGATCCCATTGGCCAAATCTGGGATGATTAGAGCACCCAAATAATAAGCAGTAGCAGTAATAGTATCACATTACAACCCATTGAATAAAATCTATATCCACGAGTCCATGCTGATATAAATATGTATATGCACGTTGAAGAAGGGAAAGTGCTTCCTCAAAATAGAATTCCAACTTATATATAAGACTATCAAAATCATTTGCATAGCTAATGATCAATGCAAAAAAAATGGTGTTTACATTTTTAAAGGGTTACTGAAAGCAAAAGAATATGCAACAGAGACTGTTTATGACCTGCAAAAGCCAAAATATTTATTATCTGGTCCTTTACAGAAAATATTTGCCAACCTCTGATGTAAAGAGAATGATGCAAAAGGATAATCATCACATAGCAACCACCACAGAGGTATCTGGTACAGTTAACAGTCATCAATGGATGCTATGGAGGTTTACTGAGGAAACACAGACAGACCCAGGCTGGGCCTCACCCCACAAAATAAAAGCTGTGCACTCTAAAAATTGTAAATGACATGAAAAACACAAAGACTGAAGAACTGTGTCAGACTGGAGGAGACTAAAGAGCTATGAAAACAAAATACAGCCGGGTGCAGTGGCTCACGCCTGTAATCCCAGCACTTTGGGAGGCTGAGGCGGGTGGATCACCTGAGGTCAGGAGTTCAAGACCGGCCTGGCCATCATGGTGAAGCCCCGTCTCTACTAATAATACAAAAATTAGCCGGGTATGGTGGCAGGTGTCTGTAATCCCAGCTACTCGGGAGGCTGAGGCACAGGAATCGCTTGAACCCAGGAGGCAGAGGTTGCAGTGAGCCAAGATCACACCACTGCACTCCAGCCTGGGCAACAAGAGCAAAACTCTATCTCAAAAAAAAAAGAAAGAAAGAAAGAAAATACAATCCATGCTACTGAACAGGATCTTGGCACAGAAAAGAAAAAGGAGACACTATTGGGACAACTGGCAAAATTTCAATTAAAAATTAATGATTCAGATAAATGCTAAGTGCCAGTCATAAGAAGCCCAAGATAAAAGAGTCAAACTTGATGCATCAGATGAAAAAAGGAAGGACTAGAAGGTATGAGACTTTGGTGGGAACAACTGAAAAAACCTTTGCCAAGAAAAGAAACCATGCTGAGTATAAAGATGAAAATCTTTATAATGTAATCTTTATAATGTAAGCCCAATTAAACCAAGACAGATTTTTCTAAAGGCTCAGGATTAAAATGAATGTCTTAAAATATTATTCAAAGGCGCCTCAAGAAAGTTCACTGGTATACTTTGTAACTCTTTCTATTTACCTGTAATAATAATAATAATTATTATTATTATTATTATTATTATTTTTAGATGGAGTCTCGCTCTGTCACCCAGGCTGGAGTGCAGTTGCCAGATCTCAGCTCACTGCAAGCTCCGCCTCCTGGGTTCATGCCATTCTCCGGCCTCAGCCTCCCAAGTAGCTGGGACTACAGGCGCCCGCCACCTCACCCAGCTAGTTTTTTGTATTTTTTAGTAGAGATGGGGTTTCACCGTGTTAGCCAGGATGGTCTCGATCTCCTGACCTCGGGATCCGCCCGTCTCGGCCTCCCAAAGTGCTGGGATTACAGGCTTGAGCCACCGCGCCCGGCCGCATACCTGTAATTATTAATACCATAATTAGTTGCGGGTTTTTGTAATTTTGAAAACATGTGGCTCCTGAAACAGACGTGTGTATAATCAATGCTATATATCCTTTCTTAATGGTAATCAGGAGCAGGATTTATATCCATTGATCTTCAAGATTATACAGGTAACATAACTGAAAATTTTCCATAAATACCCACAGGATTTAGCAACACGAAAGTTACTAGTCACCTTAGCAAGATTAGCTTCAGTGGTATTTTTTGGACAGCACCAGACTGGGCTAAAAGGGTAACGTGGGCCAGAAAGGAACAACAGTATGCAGCAATAACTCTTTAAAGAGGTATGGCTAGGAGTGGGGGGATATGCAGCCAAGATTGTGTGTGTTGTGGGGGCGGCGGGGGTGGTAAATTAAAAAACACTGAAATGCTGACTAGAAGGATCTAGTAGAGAAGGAAAGATTTGAGATTCAGGAAAGGGCAAAAATAACCATTTGAGTGAGGTTCCCAAGAAGGGACCAGGAAGAAGATTTGGAGAAACATGAAGAGGTTTGTCTCTGACAAGAGAAGGAACAGCTTGTCAATGGTACCAGGAAGGACAGAATTGAGAGACGACAGATGTGCAGGTAAATAAGTCTACTTATATGGCAGAAGGCAGTTGGGATAGTTCCCATCAGATGCCTTCACTTTTCCCTGGGCAGCAAGGGGAAAGTCATGAGTGAGGATGTGTGATGAAAATGAAGGGTTGAGGGTATAAGGAAAGAAGACAAAGTAAGAAATTGCCCACAGAGAGTAGTGCAAGAGTGAGCTGAACTAGAGAAATACAACAAGGATGCCACATAGCATTTGAGAGCCCAGACAAGACTGCTAACTCAAAGGGGTATTTAAATAAATCATAGGAGAGAGGGTTATATTTGTTCAGTAGACTATTAAATTGATACAAGTGCGTTAACACATCTTTATACATAATTATCCTTTATACCAAGTTATTATAACCACATGAGTAAAGTAGTAGGCAACCAATCAAAACACAAAAACAGCAAAATCACAGATGCTTGAACATTAAAATGAATTCATCTGAACCACATGATAAACTCATTTGACACAAAATCTGAATGGGGATGCTAACAGGGAAAAGTCAGGGAACACTAAAAATATAACAAATCAAACACTGTACCCTATATACTGCCACAGTTTTCTACTATCGCCTCTAAATTGTTTTTGAGGCTAGGTGCGGTAGCTCATCCCTGTAATTCCAGCACTTTGGGAGGCCAGGACAGGCAGATCGCTTGAGGCCAGGAGTTCAAGACCAGCCTGGGCAACATGACAAGACCCCCACCTCTACAAAAATACAAAAAATTAAGCCAGGCCTGATGGTGCATGCCTGTAGTCCCAGCTACTTGGGAGGCTGAGGCAGTAGAACTGCTTGAACCCAGGAGGTGAAGGTTGCAGTGAGCCAAGATCACACCACTGCACGCCAGCCTGGATGACAGATGGACACTCTGTCTCAAAATAAATAAATTTATTAATTAGTTTTTGAAACCATAATACCATAGTCCTAACAAGGTTTTACTGAAATTCTCTCACAGTCTCAAAGTTTTCCAGCTCCAAGTTTTCAAAATTCTCTTTTAGAAGAAAATCAAGTGATTTCTCTCAATATTACTCTGAGATTTCAGTTTCCTACCTATTCAATTAAATTTATTCTTATTCTAATATTTTCTTCAAGCTTGCTGTTTAAAGATACCCAGATATATCCCCAAAAGATGCTTCATCTTACCGATACTGCTGTTATCCTAAGAGAATCGGCAGTGGAGTGTCTGAATAGGTACCATAAAATGGGTCCAATTTCTCCTGTAATAAAGCCCTGGGCCTGAGCAGAAAAGGTGGTACAGACATTTTCAATAATTTTTGCTGCCATGTGATTCACAACACGCTCTTCCTAGAAAGGATACAGATCAAGGAGATTAAAATAATATTAATTAGTGTGAGAAATAAATATATGTCATTTCTTTATAACCATTGCAAATAATGTTATGATACCAAGACAGCATCATCTGCCTCTGGATGTGTTAGGTACCTTGGGAGGAATGATAACTCTTTCAGGTCATTATGAAACTATTACAAATAATCATTTGATTATTCACTAGCAAGCTATCATAACATAACCCTCCATATATTTTAATAAAACAAAGAATTATGAAACATATTTCACACGAAGGTTGCAGTGAGCTGTGATCACACCACTACACACCACTGCTGAAACAACCTGGAAATACCTTTCTTAAGACTCTCCTTGATGTCCCTTATTTAGGCAATCTTTCCACACTGGCTGATTGATGGACAGGTTATTCCTAGGACTGGATGACTTCTGAGATGTGACCAAATTAATCCTAGAGTAAAAGCCATTCTGGATGGTCCTAATGCTGCCAAAAAGCCTCAAAAAGATTCAGCTGTTTTCAGGTAATATAAATGAGTCCAAGGAAAAGCCCAGAAGTACTTACAGAAATTTTAAAAACTTCAGCACCCCATGATATAAAATTCAGTGACTAACATCTAATTAAACATTGCCAAGCATGCAAAGAAGCCAAAAAATATGATTCATAATTCAATCAGTAGAAATGACTGATAGACTTAATAGAAAGGTATTAAACGGCTACAATAAATGTAGTCCAAATACTCAAGAAGGAAGAGGAAAGCAAAAATATAAGGAGAGAAAAAAAATACATAAAAATGACCCGAATCAAAAGTCTAGAGATAAATAATGCAATGTCTTATATTAAAAATACACTGAATGGGATTAACAGATCAGACACTACAGACTAAATGGTTAGTGAACATGAAGATATAGCTATTAGCAATAAAAATCTATCCAAAATAAACACAGAAAGAAATTAGACTTGAAAAAAAAAAAAAAGAGCAACAGTGAACTGTGGAACACCTTCAAAAGACATCATAAATGTGTAGTTGGAAAAATGCTTGAAATATTGTCTGAGAATTTTTCAAATTCATGAAAACTGGTAATTCCAGGTCTCAGAAGCTCAACGAGCCCTATGCAGAAGAAACAAAGAAAAATGACACCAAGGTACATCATAATCAGACTGCTTTAAAAAAAGGGAGGGAATAAAGAGAAAACCTTTTGGACAGGAGCAGTGTCTTATGCCTGTAATCCCAGCGCTTTGGGAGGCCAAGATGGGAGAATCGCTTGAGGCCAAGAGTTCAAGACCAGCATGGGCAACATAGCAAGACCTTTTCTCTACAAAAAGTTTTAAAAATTAGCCAGGCATGGTAGTACATGCCTATATTCCCAGTCACCTGGGGGGCTGAGGTGGGAGGATCACTTGAGCATGGGAGTTGGAGGTTGCAGTAAGCTGTGATCACACCGCTGCACTCCAGACGGAGAAACAAAGCAAGACCCTGTCTCAAAAAGAAAAAGAAAAAGAAAAGAAAACTTTACAAGCAGCTAGAGTAAAAAGTCATATTCCATAGAGAGGAACAATGATAAGGCTGACAGGGGATTCTCATCAGAAACAATACAAATCAAAAGACAATAAAGCAATAAGTACCAAAAGAAAAAAAAAGGTAACTGTCAACCTACAAATTTAGGCACAAAAATAACTTCTTTCAAAAACAAAGGTAAAATGAATACTCTTCTGACATACAAAAGTTGAGAAAATTCATCACCAGCAGAACTGCACTACAAAAATATTAAAGGAAATTATTCCGGTAGAAAAAAAAAAATGACGAGAAGAAAATTAAATCTATACAAAAGAACAAAGAATAAAAAAAGTAAATGTGTGAATAAATATAATAGATTGTTTTCCTTAATTTTTGAGCCTATTTTAAACCTAAGCTGCTGCTGTTGTTTTTCTTTTTGAGACAGGGTCTCACTCTGTCACCCAGACTGAAGTATAGTGGCAGGATCACAGCTCACTGCAGTCTCAATTTCCCAACTCAAGCAATCTTCCCACCTCAGCCTCCCAAGCAGCTGGGACAATAGGCATGTGTCACCATGCCCAGCTAATTTTTTTTAATTTTTAATAGAGATGAGGTCTCACTATGTTGCCCAGGCTGATCTTGAACTCCTGGTCTCAAGGAATCTTCGTGCCTTGGCCTCCCAGAGTGCTGAGATTACAAGCATGAGCTACTATGCCTAGTCAAACATAGTTGTTTAAAGCAGAAACAACAGAAATGTATTGTGAGCTTCATAACATATGTAGACATAAAATGTATGACAATAGTAGGAAGGCTAGAAGGAGAATACTAGATTATTCTGGGGTAAGGTTCTTAGGAATTTGCATATCATTATATATATCATATAAATAAGGTTCTGATACAAAGTTCTAATATACATGAGGTTCATATATAAGGATTTGTATATCAGTACTTGAAGGTCAACTGTAATAAATTTGAGTTATACACTGTTAAAAAAAGATGTATAGGCCAGGCACAGTGGCTCACGCTTGTAATCCCAGCACTTTGGGAGGCCAAAGTGGGGGTGGATCACAAGGTCAGGAGTTCAAGACCAGCCTGTCCAATATGGTGAAACCCCATCTCTACTAAAAATACAAAAATTAGCTGGGCATGGTAGTGCGTGCCTGTAATCCTAGCTACTCAGGAAGCTGATGCAAGAGAATTGCTTGAACCAGGACCCAGGAGGCAGAGGTTGCAGTGAGCCGAGATTGCACCACTACACTCCAGCCTGGGCGATACAGCCAGATCTTGCTCAAAAAAAAAAAAAAAAAAAAAAATTATAACACACATACATTAAATATCTGAGCATTTTATATAAATGACACCGTAATTAAAATAAAAAATACATTACAGATTACATAATCCCATATTTGTTTAACAAGATAAATGCATATGCAAAGGAAGGGCAAAGAAAGGTATATAATACTCTGTTAATGATGATTATAATAGGTATGGATTGCGGGGAGAAGGAGCCCACTAATTCAACTTTAGATATTTTTACATTGTTTGGTTTGTTACAATATGCATGTATTGCTTTTTCAATCCAAATTTATGTATTTTTCATATAAAAACATTTAAAAATGAGCAGAAGATATTGAGTAATGTCTAAGTTCAAGCCGTAGTTTTTGCATTTTGCTAGTTATATATCCTTGAGTATTTCTCTTTGCCCTAGCTTCATCATCTACAAAATGAAGAAAACAAAACACAAGCAGTTTGAGAATTAAATGAGACAGCATACACGAAGACTCAATCTAGAGCACGAAAAGTAGTAAATTCTCAATAAATGTTAGCTTTTATTCCCATTATTATTAATGCCATATAGTACAAACTACCAGATTGCTAGGAAAGAAATCTTAAATATCCTTCAATTTCTCAAACTTCAACACATTTTTCATTTCTCAGAATGAGTATCTGACAAAACTCTTCCTTCCCATTCCCATTTCCTTCAATGCAGCCAGAATAAATTAACCTAACACTTCTAGCCTCTCTCTGTTCCTTTATTCACTCTACTTGGGGAAATAAAATGTGACATCCATTTGACAAATTTGAAGAGAAAAAACTGGATATTCCTAAGTGCTCAGCTCGACTCTTCCCCCTCCCGGCTTGGGGACAGGCCCACCCACGCAGAGTTGTCGCATATCTCCTAGTTGTAAGCCCTAACTGGACGAGTACCCCACTTGGAGGCTGCTGCTGTGTCTGGGGAATGCTAAGCTTCCTTAATGTGGGGTTCAATATGAGGAAGCCTATTTGCCCACAGAGATAAGCTGTATCCTCTATCCTAGTTCTCACTACATACAAATATTGATATTTTGCCCCATATGCCTTGCTCTTTGTCTTATTTCTCATGAAGTTCTAAAATCTTTTTCCTGAATATAGGGGGGAAATGAGCTATTTATAGAAGGCCTCTCAAATACACGTGCTTTACAACACAATTGTCAGTCAATTCCTAGGACTCATTCCTAGTACTAGAAAACTACAACTATTTTAGCAGCCGGGTTGGAAAAGGGTCATGTGTCATCCCAGTGCTCTGTAAACTCAGTGAGGTTGTCAGGCCAATTCGACCTGCTCCTACCTGAAATAAGTGACCCTAGTCCATCTTCAATCCCCTGTGGGATACCACACAAGCAAATAAGACTAGTGGGTACTTTCTGCTTAACTCACTCTTTGGGAAGGATAACTGAGCTAATGCCTATTGCTTAAATCAAAGACCTGTTTCTTCACATCATTAAAATAAAAGCTAAGATTATTTTTTAAATAACTAGGCTTATTAATGAAGAGCTGTACTATGTTTTTAATGGTGTTAAATAGATTTAATACACTGTAGGCAGTCTTAACAAAAAAGTTTTCTGCCAATATAATTTTGGTCTACTTAGGCAGGCCCTTAGCCTTGCCTCTCATTTTTCTTGTTTACCTTGTTGGACAAATGCCGTCAGGGCAAACACCAGTTTAAGCGTTCTGGGTGCCTCTCAGGGTTCTTGTCTACACAGTTGCTGGCTTAAGAACTTGGTGCTACGGCCGGGCGCGGTGGCTCACGCCTGTAATCCCAGCACTTTGGGAGGCCGAGGCGGGCGGATCACAAGGTCAGGAGATCGAGACCACGGTGAAACCCCGTCTCTACTAAAAATACAAAAAATTAGCCGGGCGCGGTTGTGGGCGCCTGTAGTCCCAGCTACTCGGGAGGCTGAGGCAGGAGAATGGCGTGAACCCGGGAGGCGGAGCTTGCAGTGAGCCGAGATCGCGCCACTGCACTCCAGCCTGGGCGACAGAGCGAGACTCCGTCTCAAAAAAAAAAAAAAAAAGAACTTGGTGCTACGGACCAGGTGCGGTAGCTCACGCCTGTAAACCCAGTACTTTGGGAGGCTGAGGCAGGCAGATCACGAGGTCAGGAGTTTGAGACCAGCCTGACCAACACAGTGAAACCCCGTCTCTACAAAAAATACAAAAATTAGCCAGGCGTGGTGGTGCTTGCCTGTAATCTCAGCTACTCAGGATGCTGAGGCAGGAGAATTGCTTGAACCCAAGAGGTGGAGGTTGCAGTTAGCCAAGATCACGCCACTGCACTCCAGCCTGACTGGAGTGAGACTCTGTCTCAAAAAAAAAAAAGAATTTGGTGCTACTTTATAGATGTTTTTAAGGGTTATTTGTTTGTTTTTTTTTTTTTTTTTTTCATATCCAGTATTTTTAGTTGCTTTCAGAGGGATAGGGTTGTCCAGGTATCTTGCCGACTATCCTGCAAGAAATGAAAATCCTATATTCTTGGTTCAATGAATTACTAAAAAAATAAAATAAGTCAAAAAAAAAAGATTCCAGGTACTTTGAAGGAAAGATCAATCCACAAATGTGAAACAACCAATGTCAGTATTTCAGATGTTAATTTTGGTGCTGTTTATTGGAAAAGACTCAGATTATATTTGTGTGTGGTGCTATGTTTACTTCTATTTTTGATGTTAAAGGTAAATATAATCAGTTTCCGCATATCACTGAGTCAAAGCGTGTCTTCTCTCGCCTGCTCTGTAGTGTCACCTCTGTCATATGAATTGACATGTCTCTTTCTAGGTTCTATTTGGTTCTGTTGGCCTACTTATCTCTGTGCCACACTATCTAAATTAATAGTCTTTACTTTTAATATATATTTTCAATATATGCAATGTTTTGCCCTACCAATATAATCTTTTTTCAATAATGTATTTTGGCCCTTTTTCACTTGCATGTAATTTCTAAAATCAACTTTAGTTTATCTATTGGGATGCTGACTGAGAATACATCTATAAATTTGAGGAAGATTAATTGATATTAGTATACAACAGAAAACATAGTCAATGAAAACACTAACAGTAAGAGACAGACACATTTAATTTTGAAAACACTGGAATAAGATGACAGCTGACCGAAGTTCCTTTGAATTCTTGATCACATTCAGCTAATGTGTTTATTACTTAAGTTAGCTCTCCACTATAGGTCCAATTCTTTATAGTTAACATTTATGAAACTATATTTATATATCACATGCTGGCCAGGTATAGGAAAGACACTGCCCTGTCTTCATTTATTGGGAAAGAGAAATGGCTTTTTATCCCTAGTTCTGTACTCCAGCTTTTTATTGTTTTGTAACTTCATTTGCTTTATTTCTTACTTGTGTCATTATTAAATCATTTAAGGCTATGAACTTTCCTTTCAATCTAGTGTCAGCAATAGCCCATTAGTTTTGACATGCAGTGTTTCCATTATTGTTACTATATAGACAGTCCCAAGTTTCGTTTTAAAATTTTCCTTCATCTAAGGTTGTTTATGAGATGGTTTAAAACTTTCCAGGTGGGTGGGATTTTATTGCCTTTACTCCCCTTTGTTGAAATAAAGTTGTATTACCTAACAGTCAAGAATGTGGTCTGTTCTATTTCTCTCTTTCTTTAATGTTGTGGCAATGGCCAGGAGTGGTGGCTCACACCTGTAATCCCAGCACTTTGGGAGGCCAATGCAGGAGGATCGCTTGAGCTTAGGAGTTCAAGACAAGCCTGGGCAACTTAAGGAGACCCAACCTCTATTTTTAAAAATTTAAGACAAAAATAAAGTTGTGGTTATATGTAAGATAAACAGATATAAAATTGACCTAAAATTTCACCTCAATAGTGTATAGTTTTATGGCATCAGTCCATTCAAACTGTTGGGCTAGCTCTCATTTTTACATCTATCGAAATGCTAATTGGCTTATTTCCTTTTTTCCCCCCTCACATTCAAAAGTTAGTAATGTACCTTACTGAGCATGGGCCATTATTTTATTTTATTTTATTTATTTACTTGAGACAGGGTTTGCTGTTGCCCAGACTGGAAAGCAATAGTGTGCATAGCTCACCATAGCCTCATACTCCTGGGCTCAACCAATCCTTCTGCCTCAACCTCCAGAGCAGCTGGGACTACAGGCGTGCACCACTACACTGGGCTAATTTTAATTTTTTTTTTTTTGTAGCGATGGAGCCTCACTATGTTGCCCGGGCTGGTCCCAAACTCTTAGCCTCAAGTGATCCTCCCACCTAGCCCTCCCATAGTGCTGGGATTATAGGTATAAGCCACCGCACCTGGGCTTTATTTATTTTTAAATTTTATTTTTAGAGATGGAGTCTCACCCCATTACCCAGGCTGGAATGCAGTAGTACACTCATAGCTCACTACAGCCTCAAACTCCTGGGCTCAAATGATTCTACTAAGTAGGTAGGACTATAGGTGTACACCCAGCTAATATTTTTAATTTTTTAGAGATGGAGTTTCATTCAAGGATCACTTGAGCCCAGCGATTCTCCTGCCTTAGCT
Organism: Macaca nemestrina; assembly: GCF_043159975.1. Classification (NCBI taxonomy): domain Eukaryota; kingdom Metazoa; phylum Chordata; class Mammalia; order Primates; family Cercopithecidae; genus Macaca; species Macaca nemestrina. The sequence continues at coordinate 105,187,439 of NC_092126.1, forward strand.
TCTGAAATCGCTGGGATTACAGGTGTGATTGAGCCATGGCGCCTGGCCAAACATGGGCTATTGATTCTGGTTATTACTCTTTTCCTTTTCCTTCTAATCCTTGTATTGGAAAGAAAACAGTACGGAAATTTTATTTCTTCATTTTATTGACATGTAGATCTCTGCATAGAAGGCAATTTTAGTTTTAAATTATAAATGTTTTGTTCATTATTCACAGAAAACTAGATTTGCCATGGGATATTCATAAATGTTGCATGAATGAAGGGTTTTCTAGTCAAATAAGTTGGAACACATTGGGTTAAACAAACTTGGACAGTTTTCTTTCTGGTAATTTTTAGAGTTCTAAATTATGATTCTACTCAAGAGGATATTGTATGCAGCATTTTCAAAGCTACCTCATCCTGTGTCATGTTGCGGTTACGCTTTGGGAGAGGAAGCTATAATCTTATACTGAGACTGTAATGAATGTATTAAAGTAATTTTCAGTAGCTTTCTATTTTAGAGTTACCCGAGAAATTATGACAGCCTTTTCCAAACAGGCCAACCTGCTTTGTGAACATGATTTCCATAATTTTAACAATGGGGAGGCCAGGCACGGTGGCTCATACCTGTAATTCCTTCCAGCACTTTGGGAAGCCAGGGCAGGAGGATCACTTAAGCCAGTAGTTCAATACAAGCCTGGGCAACATGGCAAAACCCCATCTCTACAGAAAAATACAAACATTAGCCAGGCACGGTGGCACACACCTGTAGTCTCAGCTACTCAGAGGCTGAGGTGGGAAAATTACTTCAGCCCAGGAGGTCGAGGCTGCAATGAACGGTGATCATACCACTGCACTCCAGCCTGGGTGACAGTGCAAGACCCTGTTTCAAAAACAAACAAAACAAAACAAAACAGAACGCAAACAAGGGTGAGATAGATGTTCGATCTTTTTGTCCTCGTTACAGATGTAAATGCTCAGATGGAAAGAGGGAAGTATTTAGAGTGAAAAACTTTCGGTGGAACACACCCAAAAATAGGAAGATCAGGTATAACTGTTCAAAAAAAAGAGTAGGGCAGTATAGAAGAAAAGGCATCCATGATAATATGGAATAACGATTTCAGAGCTGGTGCTGGGATTTCAGAGATCTTGAGCTGGGAATTAAAAGATGGGAATTTCAGTCTCGGATGTGCCACTCCTTAGAGGTTTCATATTGACTAAACTTTGGGGGTTCCACTTGGTGGTGTTTGCTATTAAAAAAAAAAAAATGTGCCAATGATCTTCCATGTGTTTCTGAGTTGAGTCCCACCCCTGAGTCTGAAGACTTACCCTTCCATTGCTTTGCCCTTCAAGTTTGTGCCCATTAGCAAAAAGAACTTTTCTCCTTGGGATCACTGCTGTGTTGATTTCAGAAATATTTGGCATTGAATTTAAATACTATATCTTTCATATGTATGTACAATAGGGAGGCTGAGAAAGTTGTCTTTTTTTTTAAGGTGTTCATTTTTGGGGGACAGGTAGCAGTCTACTCTACAATCTACACAGAAGCTGGAAATAGCCCCTAGAGAATTTCCACATGTCTAGAGAAGATTAATTTATACATTTGTATCTAATCAACATTTTTTAGCTCACATAATAGTCTGTATAATTATGGGTACTGAACCGACACCTGGCATATGCTGTATTTAAAAATGTGAGGTTCAATGAGAACACATGGACACAGGAAGGGGAACAATGCATACTGGGGCCTGTCAGGGCAGGCGGGGGAGGAGCATTAGGAAAAATAGCTAATGCATGCTGGGTTTAATACTTAGGTGATGGGTTGATAGGTGTACCAAACCACCAAGGCACGCATTTACCTATGTAACAATCCTGCACATGTACCCTAGAACTTAAAACAAAATTATAAAAATAAAAATAAAAATTTGAAATTCAGAACATAAACTGTTGGTTTTATTTTTCATATTTTCTTAATTCAGAAATTATTTTCTGAACTATAGTTTATTAGATAATTTTGATGTAAAATTTTCTAAGAGGAAATTTAATTTTTACTTTTTAATTAGGGCTCTTTGTTCTTCTTTTTGAGAAAGTCAGTGACAAATAATTTATATATTTAATTAAAAGAGACTGGATTTGAATTTTTAAAAAGTACTAGAAATGTTAGCCATTATATACGTTATCTTTGAAATGTTTTAGACACTAATTACCTAAACAAGGAGCAAATAGGTTAAATCTCTTGGATTTTAAGAAGAGTTAAAATGTACAGTTACATTTTCTGGTTTTTTAAATTGTTACGGTCTAAATTTATTTATTCTTCCTAATGAAGAAATCTGTATGTGCCATCAATATCAGGTTCTTTGTGGGCACTCACAATTCCCCTTCCCTTTTATGCAGTGAAGGTGGGCAACGTGTGTGTGGAACAGAAATGTCATTTTCTTTTTGAATATCACTATGAATCTGATAATTCAAAGATTTCTAACTTTCTGAATGCCATTATTAGTTGGATTCACAATGGCTTACCAGGTACAGAGTTGCCCAGTGTGTCTTGGAGTGAACTATTAAGAGTGGTATGAGGGAAGCGATTCTCAGCCAGTGCTGAGCAGTGTAGACCACTGCCAAAGAGGTGATGGGGTAAGAAGCACACACAATGTGGCATTTTCACTGCAAAGGGGAGGTTTGTGCTGCCTCTCCTCCTGTGGCAGGTCTACTCGCAGGGGAGGCTCTAAAGGTTGTCTTTGCTGGGTTCGGCATGTGAGAACTGATGAAATATCTGTATGTAGTATCTTTCACGGATTTATATTGGTTGGATTTCTGTGTAAATTTTCATATGCCTTTGACTGCTTTACCCCATACAAGCTTTGTATGCTTAACAAAATCTATAACTTTTCTGTCACTTTCTCATTTAGTATCTGCCTTTCTGGCTTTTTACTTTATCTTTTTATTATTGTTTTTAGTTTAATGAGATTATGGTTAGAGAGAAAGATATATGAATATTCCACTTCTTTGGAATTCGTTGAGATTTTCCTTATGGCTCAGTACATATATACTTGGGGGGGCAGTGAATTTTGTCACTTTGGAGAGAGATGCTTTTTCTATACATTAGGTCAAGCTTGTTAATTTTCTAGACAGATGTAGATCTTCTCTATGCTGATTGTTTTTTGTCTGTTCTATCAGGTACTGAGATATGTGTTTAAATTGCCCTCTTAGGGTTGCAATTTTGTCATATTTTGCTTTCATGTATTTTGACTGCTAGTTATTAGATACATTAAAATTTTAGATTGCCTTTTCCCTTGGTTTATTATAATTTTCATCATTATTTTGTGACCTTAAAAAATCTCCCATATTGCTTTTTACCCAAAGCCTATTTTATCTGATAATCATATAGCTAACCACACTTCTTTGGGTTAAGTACATATGACATGTGCATCTTTTTTCATTCTCTTTCAGTCTTTCTATAAATTTATGTTTTAGACGTCTTTTCATACTGTTTATTTTCTAATTCCGGTTTTGTTTTTGTTTTTGTTTTTGTTTTTGTTTTGAGATGGAGTCTTGTTCTGTTGCCCAGGCTGGAGTGTAGTGGTGTGATCTCAACTCACTGCAACCTCTGCCTCCCAGGTTCAAGCGATTCTCCTGCCTCAGTCTCCTGAGTAGCTGGGATTACAGGCATGCACCACCATGCCCAGCTAATATTTGTATTTTTAGCAGAGACAGGGTTTCACCATGTTGGTCAGGCTGACCTCGTGATCCACCCACCTCGGCCTCCCAAAGTGCTGGGATTACAGGCATGAGCCACCACGCCTGCCCTAATTCTGTTTTATAGTCGTCTTTTCTTAACTATTTAGTCCATTTACATTTATTGTGATTGTTGGCATAGTTTCATTTATAACTTCCATCATATTTTGTGCTATTTGTTCCATCTGTTTTGCATTTATGTCTTCTTTTTTGTTTCTTTTTTTCCTAATTCTTTTCATATTCGTGGTTATTCTATTGTTCTTGAAATATATATTTTATGTGAATACATTTGTGAGTTGACAACACTTTATTAACAAATATACTATTTCACTTTTTTTACTACAGTTGTTGCTGCTAAGAAATTAGCTGTCAGAGCAACTGTGGCTTCTTGAAGGAAATATTCTGTAAATCAAGTGAGGACCTGCTTATGCTTTTAGTTTCTTGTGGGCTTTCCCTCCTGCAACCTGCACTCCCAGCTGCAAATACATCCTCAATGCCCTCCTCAGATCAGTGAGATAGCAGGGAGATGGGGGAGTTATTGTTCACATCTTTTATACTTAGTTGTAGGCACTGGGGGCTCCTACCTTAAATTGGGTCTGGATAGGGGATTCTTCACTTGACTATTTTGATTTTTAAAAACCAAACTGGACCTACACATAGCACCATGCACCAAAGATAATTACAAATAGATTAAAGCTCTAAATGGGAAAAGAAAAAATAAGACTTTTAGAACAAAATGTAATAGACTCTCTTAATGATGTTGGAGGAGGGAAGCATTTCGTAAGATACAAAAAGCACAAATCATAAAGGAATAGATAAACTGAGCTACACAGAGCATGGTGGCATGCATGACTATAATTCCAGCTACCTGGGAGGCTGAGACAGGAGGACTGCTTGAGTCCAGGAGTTCAAGACCAGCCTGGGCAACACAGAAAGATTGTATGCGTATACACACATACATACACACACACACACACACACACACACACAGAGTCTATATACATATTATATATAAAGTGGCTACATTAAAATTAAGAACTTCTGCCTATCAATAGACACTGTAAAGAAAATGAATAAATGCACATGCACGTGGATACACATATACTCACACACACATATTACAGCAAAGCAAATAGGACAAAATGTTTACTGTTTAATCTAGGTGATGGAAACAAAGGTGATTATTACAGCTTCCTTTCCTTTTCTAATGCTTGAAACATTTTATAATAATAGGTTGTAGAGGGTACAGAGTTCCTAAAAAGCAATAGGAAAAAAACAAGTTTAAGACTTGACAAGCACTTTTCAAAACAGGAAGCCCAAAAAACAAGGTAAATAGAAAAGGATGGTCATCCTCATTAGTAATCAGGGAAATACATGTTAAAACTACTATAAGAAATGATGGCTGGGCACAGTGGCTGGCATCTGTAATCCCAACTCTCTGGGAAGCCAAGGGAGGTGGATCCCTAGAGCCTATGAGTTAGAGACCAGCCTGGGTGACATGGTGAAACTCTTGTCTCTACAAATACAAAAATTAGCCGAGCATAGTAGTATGCATGTGTAGTCCCAGCTACTCGGGAGGCTGAGGCAGGAGGATTACTTGATCCCAGAGGCGGAGGCTGCAGGGAGCCAGGGTGACAGTGAGATCCTGTCTCAAAAAAATAAAAATAAACCACTTAATGCCCACCAGATTGACAAAAATTTAAAGTTCACCTCTGTCAAATGTTTGGGAAGATACAGGTTAATGAGTACTTCCATACCCTGCAGGTGGGGTACAAACTGATACACACACATGCATGCACACACATGCACACACAGAGTCCAGAAATAAGTAGACCGGCAGAACCAAATAGAGCCCAGAAAGAGACATGCCAATTGATGTGACAGAGGTGACACTGCAGACCAGGGGAGAGAAGACAGACTTTCACTCAGTGATGTGGGGAAACTGTGTGTGTGTGTGTGTGTGCGCGTGTGTGTGTGTGTGTGTACTCACGCACGTGCACTGAGGCATATTTCAACAACATCTACACAGTGGTCCAAATGAGCTATAGTTTACACAATCAGCATGTAAACTAACCTAGCTTTAAAAGCAAAAGAATTAAGTCTCAAAAGAATATGGCGCCATTCCATTTATATAGAGTTCAGCATTAAGAACCGATGTATTTACTGTTTAGCTAAATAATATTTCATGGTGTATATACGCCACATTTTCCGTATCCATTCATTCACTGATGGACACTTAGGTTGATTCCATATCTTAGCTAAGAGATTAATAACCAGAATATGTGGATAAAGAAAATGTAGTACATACACATTATAAAAAACTATGCAGCCATAAAAAAATTATAAAATCATGTTCTTTGCAACAACATGGATACAGCTGGAAGCCATTATCCTAAACAGATTAAAGCAGGTACAGAAAACCAAATACCATGTGTTCTCACTTATAAGTGGGACTAACATTGGGTATAAGTGGACAGAAAGAAGAAAACGACAGACACTGGAGATTTCTAGAGGGGAGAGGGTGGACAGAGAATAAGGGCTGAAAAACTACCTACTGGATACTAGGCTCACTACCTGGGTGACAGGATCGTCATAACCCCAAACCACAGCATCACGCAATATACCCATAGAGCAAACCTGCACATGTACCCCCTAAATCTAACATAACAGTGGAAATTTTTAAAAAAATAACCAGATATATAAGGACTTCAACTCAATAGCAAAAATCAAACAAACAAACCAACAAACAACCCAATTTGAAAATGGACAAATGATCTGAAAAGACACTTCTCAAAAGAAGACATAAAAATTGCTAGCAGGTACATAACCAAAGTCTCAACAACGCTAATCATCAGGGAAATGCAAATCAAAACCATAATAAGATACCATCTCACTCCAATTAAAATGGCAGTTATCAAAAAGACAACAGATGCTGGCAAGGATGTGAAGAAAGGACAACTCTTCTACACTGTTGGGGAGAATGTAAATTAGTACAGCCATTATAGAAAACAGTATGGAGTTTCCTCAAAAAAAAAACTAAAAGTAGAGCTACCATATGATCCAGCAGTCCCACTGCTGGGTATATATGCTAAAGAAAGAAAACCAGTATATCAAAGAGACAACTGCACTCTTGTACTCCCATCCTTATCACAGCACTATTCACAATAATGACTTTGACACTGTCAACAGGATCCCTAGAAGTCTTCTCTCTCCCTTGAGTTCCTATATTTTGTTCTTTTGCATTCATGTGTTTGACATATTCCACTTTATGTTTTTATTTTCGCTCCCACAATAGGTGAGGTCTGTGTGTGAACAGGAATTTTTTCATCCGTGTGCCTCTAAGTGCACCTACCTTGAAGCTTTCAATGCTAAACCCAAACATGTCTTTTGATGATAGCTGAGAATGACTTAATTTTCATATCATTGACAAAGTACAATTGTTAATATACATCATATCCCGTAACAACAAATGACTAGGTATTCAAACCTACAGACTGGGAAGAGCTCAAACTTTTCTTCTGGATCACTAGGGGAAAACCTCGGGGAGTTTTTCTACACTTAGAACATGATTCTGTTACCATCTAAAGTAGGAAGCAATGAACTCAAAAGAAAGATGTTTATCCTGATAAATCTTTTTCATTCCTGAAGGAATGTTTTCACCCTATGGCTTTGCCTTGGGTGAAACAATGTCAAATGATTTAATGCAAACAGAAAATGCCAGCCTTTTAGGTTGGTTACTAAATCCTTTACATAGTTACACGTGGGAGCTACATATAGATGAGTTGGTTTGTTGGCCAGCTGGCTGGCTTTCAGCCATTAACAATTGCTTAAGAAATGATGTGAATAAACGGAAAAATCACATCACATAATAAATACTACTTAATATTAAAATCAATGGATATTAGAAGCTTCCCTGTTTCTAAACCTCAAAATGGCGATCTGACAAGATAATCACGGGTTGTCTCGGGCTCACAGAAAATTCTCTGCACACACCTACCTTACTAAACTGGTGTATCAATAACTTTAAGGGGGGAGGGGGGAGGGTCATTAAGAATATGCTATTGAATGCTAGTTACATTGTTTATATAAGCTATCATTCCTTTAAAAAGCAAGACATTTGAACAAGTGAATGAGAAAGCTAGATCATTTTTACACTTGCTCCACTGTAGGCCACTTGCTCATGGTGGGTTGTCAGGATTATTTAAATTCAGGAGCAATACTTAGTTGACAAGCTCCTGCACCGCTGCAGGCTACAATCCTCATACAGTGCCTGAAGGGTTATTACAATTGCCAGCATCTACAGAGGACAACAAAGGAGTCTTACCCCTTCCCGAAGGCACCTCATTAGCACTGTGTATGCAGCCAAGGGAACAGCCCAGCACTCTCTAGGGTTCTTTTTTTTTCCTTCCTAAAATGAAGTGGGAAAAAAAAAGGCAGTGAAGCTAACAGCACAAAAGATATTAACCCATTCAAGCAAATGGCACAGCTCCAAGTACACAAACTATCTAAAACCTAATAATCTATTTAAAGTATTACTTACTACCTGACGATAACGACTAGATCAAGAATCTTTTACTGCATTGTATATACAAGGTATTTATTCTATTTCTCACTGCATTATCTATGATATGGGTAAGATCCCCTCAATAGAAGCTAGATTTAAAAACTTGAGAAATGACAGTATGATCCAATATGATCTGACAAATACATCAATCTAATGATAATTGTAGATGATAATACAGATACAACTATCTTAAAAGTATTACATTATCTGGAATGATTTGAAAGCATAGAAAACACAAGTTTAAGTAATATCTTAGGATAATTCACAAGCACAAGTAAAAGGTAGTATGTTACCCAGTAAGAAAAGGAGCTAAATAAAACAAGCAAATGAGCGGGTACACTGATTTTAATGACATGAGCAACAATTCTCTCCCAGAAGATTAACCAAATTAGTGTAATAACCTCAAGCACACTCCTGCAGCCTATCAAATACAATCAGAAAATAAATCAGGTACCACATAGAAAGATGAAAAAAATTAATTTTTAAAGCAGAAAAAATTAGGTTCTACTTACAGAACATACTCAAGATTGTCCAAATGACAGAACTAGTAC